>NC_056746.1:1454917299-1455087299 GCF_019279795.1 Protopterus annectens | reverse complement strand
AAATGCCTTAGTTAGATCAAGGTATACCTCCCAACTGTCCCAAATTACTCGGTTTATACCAAGTTTTGGGGTCCAAATAATGGGGTGCCATGATTTCTGAGTGGCACTGCTTCATTTCCGATTTTTTTCTTTGTTTTTTTTATTTTTCGCTCTTTGTTTTTCATTTGATGACGTCAGCTCCATCAGAGCTACCAGCCTGTCGGAATTGAGGTCATGCATGTATTTCCGAATTTGATTCAAATGGTTTTGTGAGCGGGAAGGATTTATTTAGCAGGCTCTCATTGGCAGGATTTATTTTAGAAGGCTCTACAAGTGAGTGTGTGTGTGTGTGTGTGTGTGTGTGTGTGTGTGTGTGTGTGTGTGTGTGTGTGTGTGTGTGTGTGTAGTAGCATGATGTGCAAGCTGTTGGGCACCCGGAAATGGAAGTAATGTATTTGATATTTAGTTCTAATTGCCATGGTTGCAAAGTAATGCATTTTTGATATTTAGTTCTAACTCCAGCAAGGAGCGTAACGTGAAAGTTGTTGGGCACTTGTAAGTAAGACAGAGGACAAGTACTGTACTTCTGATGACCTACATATAGAAATAAGTCAGTACTATTCTATTTTTTTCTGCTGCACTGTTCTGATGAGGGGTTCATAATTTCTGCTGCACTTGCATTTGAGTTTATTTCTAATTGCAATGGTAGCACTGTTTCTGCATATACAGAGAGGTGTGTGTATGAAGTAGCATGACATGCAAGCTGTTGGGCACCTGGAAGTGATGCATTTGATATTTAGTTCTAATTGCATTGGTCAGCCGCACTGTTTTCTGCATATTCTGTTGACTTGCATTTGATAGTCGCACTGTTTGTTTTCTGCATAGTTTTCTTCAGATAATCCCAAATCAAGCATCCCTTTAAGAGTGTATTACTAATTTATTTTTTCACATATTTAAGCAGTTTAATATTTGTGGGTCGTGATTGTTACCTTTTCAGATGCCTAAAGTTTGACATTTCCTTTTGAAATGTGAAACTCATCACAAAAAGACACAAACCCCACCGATGCAGAATACATTTTTTATTTTATTATCACTGAAATGTTAACTCCTTCTTGTAGAAACTTAGTTGTTTTGTTAAGATGGTTCATTATTGGGTTTCAATGCTGTTTCAATGAATGTGAGTTTCAAGAGCAGAGAAGTTTTAATGCCAAGTCTATTTTCATTGTGAGACAGTATTGCTTTGATTATCAGATGTCTATTGTACATTGTGCTATAAAATGTAAAAATAAAATCCAAATAATCATCGTAGAAGTAAAGCAGTATGCACACATTAGTGTTTATGGTAAGTGGGGCAAAATAGCCAGGTAATGGAACATTGGAATGCCTGCAGGGGGGCTCTGGTGCCATATTTTAGTTATATGTTCTTCAGTTTGTGTTTGAAAGTCGGTATCCCACAATTCCATTGGAGTGGGCGGGGTTGCATAATTATGTATGCACATTTTATGTTAATCAGTGTACAGATTTGTACCTATTTTTCATGGGCTTTGTCCAGATTTTTGATGTTTCCAGGTTGAGAGGTATGGATCAAGGTAAGCAATATGCACCATTTTGTCCTCATCTTTTGCCTTGGTGACCTTCTCAAAGAAGTCTACCAGATTGAATAGGCTGTTCTTGACAAAAACAAACTAGACTCGATCCAGTATTTGAAGGCTTCCTATGTCCTTATTAGTAATTTCTGTGGTAATTCCTTCCATGGCTTTGTATATGAGACTTGTCAGACTTATGGGTCTGGAGTACATGGGGTCCATTGATGGCCTGCTCTTTTTCTGAGAGATGACCAGTGCAGTTCTCCATTTGTGTGGCACAAAGACTGTTTGGAGTCTATAGTTAAAAAGTGACTCCAGTGGTCCCAATAGTCCCTGCTTCAGGCTATATAGGAGGCATGCTGACATATTATTGGGAGCCATTGATGCAGTAGTTTTGGCTTTAGCGAGCATATCTAGGACCAGCATCCTAGTGATAGTTGGGAAGGTTAAGTCTGATGGTATTTCCTAGGGGCAGCTGGGTGGATAAAACAGGGGCTGAATTTACTGGCCAGTAGATTTGCTCTATCTTCTGGCTTCTGTGTAGGTGATGCCATTTATAATCAGTTCTGCACAGTGTTGTTATTGACATGATTATACAGGGCTTTTATGAATAATTTTGCATAAGAAGCTGTGTTCTGGGCATTTGGGGGGGCTTGACATTTTGAAAGGTTATCATTTATTTGTAGGAAGTTTGCCTTAGAATAGTTCCAGAATGTTACGGGGTTCGCCAGGATCAAAGAACTGATTTTTATTATGAAGGAGCCAGCGTTGTGGTCTGACCTTACCAGAGAGACTACACCAAGGGGAATACTGTGTTTTCCCATGTTTGTGAGTATGAGCTTGACTATGTTTGGACATCTAATGCCATATGGATAATCTGGTCCAAGTTATTTGTGTTTACAATGTATAGGAATATCTGGGCCTGTAAGTCTGGGGTCATATAAGTATCCCAGTTTATAGTGGGATAGTTTAAGTTGCCCATGAATATAGTAGAGGGTTGAATGGTGAGACCCTCTAGTAAATCCAAGTACGAGCTATAGGTTTCTTGAATCACAGAGAGTGACCTATATCTTGCTAGGATATATATGGGATTTTGCCTGTGGCAGTATGGACATGGAACAGCTCATGTGAGTTGTCTTGTTTTATTAATCTTGAGATGAGTTTGTTGTTGATGTAGAGTGGGACAACTCCACCTTTAGTCCCTCCCTGTACAGTAACTGGTCTTCATGTGTGGAAAGTATTGTAGCCCAGCACTGCCTGGGTGCTCTCTGCAGCTTTAAACCATGCCTCAGCAACTGCACAGATGGCCACATTCTCCAGGGTGAGGATAGTCTGAAGTGAATGGAGTTTCTTGTTTTGGCTCCTGGCATTGAGCAGTAACACTTTTAGATTCCCCTGGACTGGTTTTGCTATGATGGAAGGTTTGTCACTTTGTCATGGCTTAAAAAAAGGACTATGAGAGGAAGACAATATTTTAGCCAATATTTGAAACCTAGAAGTGACAGGTGCAGACCATCCTTGGCAAAGCAACAAGGTCTGTTGACCTTATCCTCCCATGCTGACCAATATTGTACCCACTCAGAATGACACCAGAAACTAAGCCAGTTATTGGAGTCAGTCATCTTTTGTACATATTATGGCATTATCCTTGGTGAAGGTAGAATGCTGCTCAGTGCTAGGCACCTACCAGCCTGGGACACATAGTCCGAGAGCTCCATAGTCTTTTTATTCATGTATTCTTAGGTCATTTACACCCATATGGTCTATAACTGAGTCATACTGGTACTTGTAGCCTAGTGACTTGAGTGTGTCGGTGATTTGATGGATCATGGCCCATATTAGAGAACTGACTCTGATTTTCTACTTGTTCAGCCTGATTTGCAAGACATCTGTATGTCACACAATGAAGTTTCCTGTAACTTAAATATTGGGTAGTGTGTTGGTTTTCTAGTTGGGTTTTCCAAAGGATGTGGCTGTGTATATTGTGTTGGGTGTTGTTTTGGTGGAGTGCTTTGGACTGTTGAGGATTCTTTTAGAAGGGTGAATGTCTAGGAGTTGTTTGGGGCTTAGGAAGGCTGCTTTCAAGTGCCTCTTCATATATTGGTCTATGTGTTTTGGCAGTACTATGTGATATAGATATAATGCTTATATTACTGACAACCTGATTATTATTTTGAGGCTTTTGTGTGAGAGTCTCACCTCCAGTGGCATTGTATAATTACACCTCTCACATACTGTACCCATTTCACTAAGAATTAGTTGGCTGTCAGTGAACATTATACACTTGTCTCAGGATGCCCATAACTACCAAGCTGGTGGCAGAGAATTTTGGGAAGTGTTCATCCATAGTGTCAGGTCTTGGTACAGTAGGGCATACTGCAGGCTTACTTAGGCACTGTAAAAGTAGAAACTACAGTTAGGTTGTGTATGAGCGAATTTATGTAGCAGTGCTCCTTAGCACTCAAACAAGGTGCTGTTTGTGCAGTTGAGTACTGGGTAAAGTTACAGAAGAAGTATTGCTGGGAAAATTTAGTTTCTAAGTTCCTGTGATTATACAAGGCACAGCTAAATGCTGCTGTGTGTCAAACAGCAGAATTTACAAACTTAAAGAAAAGTGAATAAACCAACTAAAAAGCCATCTGACCAATGAAGCAGTCCTACTTTAAGCCTCCCTGTGTGCTTCCCAACTCAGACAGACCAAGCTACCTTTCTACTGCCAGTAGAATAACAGTTCCTGTTTTCTTAATATAAAACACATTTTAGTTAGCCAAAAGGGAAAATGTACTAGAAACAAATCAAACAACTAGCTACGTATAGTAAGTAAATGCTATTTAAAGGCCGTTATTGAGTTAAAGGAAAACTCCACCTTAGAACAAAAAAATCTATTTTTTTTCACTCTATCTTTGTTTTCTGAGCTATTTTAATACCTCAAAATCCCTCTGACTGCTTCTTTCAGAATTTTAATGTTTTCTGCAAAATGGCTGTCAATGGGGCTTGACTTTTCAATGTGATCTTCTTTTTCTTCAAGCCTTTTTCTTTCTCTTAATCCATTTCAAATATACTTTATATGCTAAACATGAGGAAGTAGTGGTGTATTCCCGTTCCATTGACATATAATGGGATTAGTGTCAGTTATTGTCATCTTACATAGCTTCTGTAACAGGACTTGTTGTTTTATTTCTTGAATGTTTCTCATTTGTGTGTGTTTCAGGGCTTGTTTTACAGTATATTTGGGAGTTATAGAGCTGCAACTGTTGCTCGTCCATCTCTAGTATAGATGACGGACAGGTGGGGTAGTTCGTTTATATGCTTTATTACATAGAAACACATCAGGATTGATAGCAGCATCACAAAATATAAACAAACTGGTTGACTGACAGACTACACAAACATAAGTGCTTACATCTCAACAGTTTACTATAAAATGGCAGTCAGGTTTGCACATGCTCAGTATTTATACACTTGCACAAGCCCCTAGAAAGCTTCTTAAAGGCATGCATACATATTGGCCTATTGCAGGCCTTTGTTCAAAGTAACTTTCTGTAGTCCAAGATGAGTTCACTGTCCCCTCCTCCACACATTTTTTCCCCAGGTGTCAAAACTGTCACTACCCTATGGGATACTTAAAGTTTCATTACAGCTGCTACTGGAAAAGAAAATAATTGGAAGTGGTTCTGTTCCCTAATGTCAGCAGTAGAAAGATGTTTATTTTCATTCATTAATTTATATAGATAGATAGTTAAGTACTTCAGATTTACCTTTCCTAATGTATTAATAAAATGGCCCCTAGCACGTATACAGTAAGTTAAAGTAAACTAAGCTGTATATCATGGCTGCTGTTAATTGTTATATTTCCTTTGTTGACTAGAAAATGCTCATGCACTTCACTGACTCAGTGGAAGATGTCTCTTCCCAAGGAAATGTGTACCAGATAGGTACCCTCCTCTGGAAGGATTCCACAGCGAAGCATAAAAACATTCTATAAACAGTATCACTGCACACATAATTGATAAGAGTTGTCACCTGTCACATTTCCTGCAGAGAAGTCCTGATTTGGGCAGTTTTGCCCTATTGTGGTGGGAGGGCATGAAATGGTAAATGTGTTGATACTTTACAAGAATTAGAAGAAACAATATTTTCTGACTTTTATCTAAATGTCACAGACATCTTTGATAAAATGTAAAGTATTGTAAACAGTAAACATTTAAAATCAAAAACGTAACATTTCAATCCTGTGATGCTCGGCTACCTTGAAAGCAGCTGTGAATCAGTGTTAAGTTCTTCTCCTCTCTGCAGTGATGACAGTGGAAGAGTTCCACACCTTTCTTGTCTTTTTTACAGCAGGTGCTGTGCTCCTGACATCGGCAGGACCAATTACTCATATAAAGTTGCCAGCACTACCTGACAAGGTAAAACTACAAATTTCTCCGTGTCTCTGGTATCTCATACAGGCATAGACGAGAAGTTAAACTTGAAAAAAGTGGGTAGTCTTTCCCTTCCTTTGATTACAAGGCAAGAAAATGAAAGTTTTATAAAGTATAAGCAGATTTCCAGTGCCTACACAGTACTGGAACCATATTATAGGGAGAAAAGTAACCTAAGAGTTGAAATAAACTGTAGGAGAAGGTGGAGTTTTCCTTTAATGAAACAGAGGGGATCAGCTGGTGATCTTGCCCATAACATTTTGTACTTGGGGCAGTTGCCCCTCTCGCCCTGCCCTAGCTATGCTACTGCCTCTCAACTGTCCTTATTTTTAGGGGAACCCCCTGACTTTGACTCAAACATTTGCTCTGTTCCTCTTACCCCTCTTAAAATTGTCAATTTTAGGAGGAAAGATGGTGGATTTTCGCTAATAAGTAATGAGAATAGTTATAGTTATAAACGTTTTTATTAGAGAAACTGCAAGTTAATTTATTTTTCCTATTCTATCAACTTCTCAGGTTTGTATTATTAATATTTTTTAAAAAATACCAAGATTCTCTCAGGATTTGTCCCTGATTCTGGTGGTCAGAGCTATACCTGTCTGCATTGTGATGTAATGCTGATGACATCTTCCTCTTTGGCTAGCATCACAATGGGTTGCAGGTTCTACATCACATCAGAGATTCTACAAAAGAAATTAGTTGCATACCAGGAAATTAGTTATCACAATCGCTTAAGGAACAAAAGGCACAGCTTTGGAGAGAGGCAAATCTCTTGAATTAAGAGCATTTATTTACTTGGCTGAATTTTGGTTTTGCACCTTCAGGAAGTAGTATTTTAGAAAACTCTATTTGTGTTTTGGCTAATATTTTACTTTCTTAAAGGTAAGTGTTTATTTTAGTGCAGACTTGTGGATGGGTATGAAAGAAATATTCACCAATTACCTGAGTAATCCAGTGTAAGGTCAGTGGGAACGCCATAAAATAAGTAGGCAAAAGTTACTTACAAAGCAAACGTGGCATTTCTGTTGGTTCGAGAGTTTACACCAAAAGTAATTTAACCCAACCCAGGATGAGCATGAAAATTGTCCATGACAATCAGTGCCCTATGCCAGTTCACTAATGGAAAATAAATGTCAAAGATGCTTCAGGCAGTAGGGGATGTGTTTTGACACATGCTGTGCAAAAAACAACTTTTTAGTTTATCATATGAGGAGGACATCACTGTAAGAATGGTAAGCTGTACACACATCACATGCACAGTACCAACCCCATCCAGTACACACCCCATCTTATGAATACACATGATAAATTAATGTATATTTGTTTTGTTTACTGCAGTTTACTGGTAGCTTTCATTTGTGGTACAACTATCATAACTCATAACTTGTCTCATATTTTTGCACCACACCTTATAAAATTTGGGATTTTCGGGTAAATCAGTGAGGATTAGTTGGTCAATTATACTGGCATTAGTGTCATATTTCTCATTGTTCAGAGAATGCATGCTCATTCTACTAACGTTTTTAAGGGAATTAGAGTAATATCTAAAATTGTCCTTGACTTTTGTGTATTTGTCTCCTGATTATTTGCGGTTTTGTAGACAATTCTTCAACAAAGGCATTGAGAAGTTTGCTTATAACTGGTATTTGTATTTTTAAATAAGGAAAATGTATAGATTAAAGTTAATACAATGTTATGCATTTAACAGAGCTGTGGAGCTTACCTCTCAACTGTCTTTGATTTTGCCTCATATTTTTGCACTGTACCTCGTACCTGTTAAAAATGTTTTATTTTTCTCATTAGTCACAGAGTATTAAAGTCAGTAAATAATGCTAGACATTAGAATGTCATACTTCCTGTTGTTCAGAAAATGCATGTTGATTGTTTTTATTTTATTTATCCTTGTTGATCTGGTTAGTCCTACTAGTCTAGTGGCTTGTATTCAGGGTAGGCCCGAGATGGTGTTTTATATTACTAGGGGAAATTTGGACCTGGATGCCATTCCCTTACCTATTAGCCTGGCAACAATGAATGGTTTTCTTGTTATCTTAGCTACATGTTGGTCATAGGCCAGATTGCTGTATATATTTTGACTAGTTTAGTAGTTAAATTTATTAGTATATATGATGTGTTTGTATGAAGATATGTGCTTTCACCCTTAAAAGAGCTTTGTCAGATCTAACTCCAGTTTACATTGCCAATTACTAATTGCCAATTACTCTTCCCAGTAGGAGTAGATATGCAAAAAATGTATGAAAGATGAGACTTATCCTATTGTAGCTTGGATAAACAGCCTTTGACCTACCTTTATAACCCCAGCACGAGTGAATTGTCAATGATCTATATGTTAAAGCAGATAAATATCACATATCATGTAAACTGGAGTTAGATCTGACAAAGGAAAAAGTGCTCATCTATTTGTTTTTCAACAAAGACGTTTTGTGTACTAAACAAGTTATTAGTGCTTAATTACTCTGAAGTCTCAGCTGAGCATATCTACAGTGCAGGGTTCTTTTTTCCTGATTTCTTTAGAATTCTCAGCCAGCAGCTTTGCTGCTCACAAGTACCAGTTTTCCCTGTGGTCTAAATATACATGTGTATGTACGTGAGTATGTGAATATATGGATCATGGAAAGTTTTATTGTTTGGGCTGTAAAGCTATTGTTTAGAGAATGAGCATACGGGATCATACCTCTCAATGTTTTAGAGCAAGAAATCTGAACAAAGCCACAAATGGGGGGGGGGGGGCAAAAGCCCAAAAATAGAGACACTGTCTAAATATTGCTCTTACAAACTTTTAAAGTTGGTAGAATAGGTATTGTACTAGCATGAATTTTCAGAAGGATATGAAGTCTGAAACTCAAACATCTGCCATTATTTTCTGACTTCAATCCTCAATGACTTGCCAGTGATTTGCCAGAAAACCAACGTTTAATGAGTAGCAGATGTAAAATATGAGGCAAAAATCTGTACATCTGAGAGTTTTGGAAGGGGTGTTAGCTGTGACTGGTGTAGGTATGGCCTTTCTACTTTTATAGTAGTTCCTGTTAAGAATTGTTTCTAATTTAAGATGAAATCTTCAAAAAAAATTTTTTTTGTTTAGAGAACAAGATGGTAACTTTTCCACAAAAAAGTCCACTGGTGAGACTGAATGAGCAATATCCTGGCCTGCAGTTCAAACTAATTCGGCAGACTGGGCCACCCAATGCCTTAGTGTTTACGGTTGGGATTGAAATCGCTGGACATTCCTTTGAAGCATCGGGTCCTTCCAAGAAGATTGCTAAAAACCGTGTTGCAGAAAAGGTAAGATTATAGCTTCAAGGAGCTTCCTTACAGCAAATTTAAATGTTGGATAACTGAAACAGTGGCCCACATAATTATGTGAATTCTCTGACTAGTTGAGATTTAACTCATGTAAAAATGTCAAGATAGTATGGACACCATGGGTTGGATACAACTCGTTTTTCATTTTAGGTCAGTTACTCATGGCTAACATCACAGTTAATGTTGTGTATTATGCTGATCTTTGAAAGAACAGTTAATGTATGCCTACTGAGCAAAAATATACTTACAGTTTGGACGCAGTATTGCAGTCGTCTACCTAAAATTCAGTTAAAGCTCCTCAGTGAAATGTTAATTTCATTGAAAAAATGCAATGTAATATAGCAATGTTTAAAAAAAAAAATCAGACCCAAACATTGACACAAAGTCCAGTGGGGAGATTCGCTAGTTAATACTGGATCTATATCACGTTGTCGAACTCTTAAAAGTTCAAACGTCATCTGGTTGACACCATATGATCGAACTTTTAAAAGTTTGAATGTTTCAATGGAGATCGCTGTACAGTGTGGAATGGGAAGATTTCCCTTTTCTGCACTGTAGTGTGAACTCAGAGTTGGTATATTTAAAGAGTGGGGGTGTGTGGGGCTTGCCCCCCTCCTTAAACCTTTCAGGTAGGTTTTTTCTTTGGTTTATTTTTCTTTATTACATTTTCAAACTTTTAAAAGTTCGATCATATGGTGTCGACCATATGACGTTTGAACTTTTAAAAGTTCGATTATGCAATATAGACGCTTAATACTAGGTTACCACAGGGATACTTTATTGGGTGTGCTTCATTTTAATGTTTGTGCATATCTTACGTAGATTATTTGTGTAAAGGTTGAGTTTAAACTGCTTAATTTATTTTACTCAATTTTAAACTGCCTGATAGCATTTTCCAGAAAATAAAAATCCTTGCATGTGTTCTTCTGCTTATGTGGCATGTTTTTATTTTTCCTCCATGGCTGTAAGAATGTGAACTTACTATGTGTACGTAAGTTAGATGTGAAGCCCTGCACATGGGTTCCCCATTCCATAAGTCCCATGGCCATCATAAAATTTCTGTTCAAAGATATCACATGAAATATTTCTTCAGTGCACACCCCAATTGAAACTGTGTAAACTTAGTCCTCACTCTGTGGTTAGCAATCTGTTTCACTGACTTTGCCTCTGTCTCACACTAACTCCTATAATCTCTACTAATCTGATGAAGTGCTCCTTTGCACCTGGCCCTTTGCTGCCTCACTTCCTCCTCCTCTATATAATTGTAAATAATGTATATATTCTACAAGTATTTCACAATTTGATAACAAGGTAAATGGGATGGTCTGTTGACACTTTACAGAACTCACTTGAATTCAAGAATATAGTAAAAATCATTGTACAGTATCACAATTCACGTTTAAATTTAGTCTTCTTTTGGCTTTTCCTGGTTAGGGGTCGCCACAGCGGAACTCCGGTCCACTAATGATTGGCAGTAGATTTTTATGTGCTGGCTTGCCGGGCCTAACGCACGACCTTCAACGAAGGAACGCCCATTCACACATGTCGACACACAGAAGACACTCTAACTAAGAATCAAACATGCAACGTCTAACTATGAGGCGACAATGCTACCGCAGAACCACCACCACAGTACATAAGAATAAATACATATAACTTATATTAATACTATGAAAATTGTAACAAAATTCCAGATAGTGTATGACAAACTCAGTAGTTTGTTTACGATATATACAAGTGTAAACAATCCCGTATGTGAGTACCTGTACATTTCATCAGTGTATGAGAAACTCAGCAGTTTGTTATATACAATATATATACAGGTGGAAACCATCCCATACCTGAGTGTCTGTAAATTTTGCCAGTGTATGAGAAACTCAGCAGTTTGTTTACAGTATATACAGGTAGAAACAATCCGTACCTGAGTGCCTGTAAATTTCACCAGTATATGGCAGACTCAGCAGTTTGTTTGCAATATATACAAGTGGAAATAATCCCGTATGTGAGTGCCTATAAATTCCGCCAGTGTATGACAAAGTCAACAGTTTGTTTACAATATATAGAGGTGGAAACAATCCCATATCTGCGTGCCCATAAATTTCGCCAGTGCATGACAAACTCAGCAGTTTGTTTACAATATATACAGGTGGAAACAATCCCAAAGTGAGTGCTTGTAAATTTCACCAGTGTATGACAAAATCAAAAGTATGTTTACAATATATACATGTTATTTATTTATTTTACATTTGATTACTGGGTAGTGTCCGACTGGGCCAAGCCTGTTTTCAGAAGAAACCCGGGGAGAAAGTTCCAGATAATTACAAATAAAAAATATTGCAGTGAATAAAAAAGAGAAAAGTACAAATAAAAATGCAGAGTAAAAATTACAATACAGATGAAACTCAAAGCAGATACAAGTACAGTAACAAAATACAAAGTAGAAAATCATAATGGATTTGACATATAGATCACTTACACTTTACTTTTGTGGAAACACTCAAAACAAAAAAGAAGCCAGTTTTGGCTGTAAGAGGCATAGGTAGAGAAGATTAATGGAAAGAGATAGTATATGACAGTTATTTTTGGCTTATTAAAAGACCTTTGGGATTACTTGGCTGTTTCTTGTTATTTTGTTGCTATGACAGTTATTAGTCTGAAGATGTACAGGAACATAGCCAATGATTAGAGTAATATTTTTTTAGAAGTTTTTTGAAAGTATGTGTACAAAGGGTAGAGAGAATATGTTAGGGAAGAGTGTTCATAGGTTCATAGGTGTGTACAAGGCTAATGGCCCTGGAGCCTTTACAAGCCTAGCCCATAGAAGTGCCCTGGCATCATGCTGCCTGACTTGACAATTTTATAAGAGCATAAGAAGTCCCCATGATAGTTATGAGATTTGGTTACTTTGAGCATGAGTTTTTTGAATGACCTAAGGGGCTTAAGGTTTGTGTAAGGCTGAACAAGGTGAGCTAGAACAGGACAGAAGTCAGGTTTGCGGATGATTCCATGAGCAATAATTAGCTGGTTGAGAGATAGTTAAGCTGGAGAGTTCTATCCAGTTAAGGTGGTGAAGAAATACACAAAGACGTGATCTGGGAGGAAGGTTTCAGGCAAATTTGGCTATTTTGTATTAAATCAGTTTTCAAGCTTATTCAAATCTGATTTATGTAGGTTGGTAAAGATGTGAGAACAGTAAAGAAGGGAGGGTAGGAGATGGGATATAGCTGTAGTTAACCTGGTGTAGTCAGTTAGATAGGGCTTTGCTCTGTAGAGTGAACCAAGTTTTATGTGGAATTGCTTGATTGTTAGTACTATATGTTTATTGAACTTTAGGCCATTATCTATTGTAACACCTAGAAGTTTTGTATGTTCAACTGGTTCAATTTTAGTACCATTACAGTAGAATATAACAAGAGATGATGAGGGTTAGTAGCATTAGAATTAGAGAAAATCGTGAGTTTGGTTTTGCTGGGGTTTAAAATTAGTTGATGGTCAGATAAGTAGTTTACAATGTTTTGTAGGGCAATTTGAGTTTTTTCTTGTTCTTTAATAGAAGGGGCAAAGCAGATGAGAGAGACATCACCAACGTATTGAATGATTGTAGTGGGTTTAGTGGAGGTATAAGTTCATTGGTAAATATGATAAAAGTTGGAAACAATCCCATATGTGAGTGCATGTAAATTTCATCACTGTTGTACAAGCAGGTACATTTTGATTTGTTTTGCGAAAGCAGCATAAGAATTCTTTTAAATGCATGAAGTTTCAAAGTTTTAATGTTTGTGGGTAGCTTGTTCCATAAAACAAGTCCTTTCCTGGAGAAGTCTTTTTTTTGTCCAATAGCCAGTTTGAATCTAGATCTGAACAACACGATGGCGTTTCCTTTACTGCTGCTAAAACAGAAGTTTTGTTCTATGACTTGTAGTAATCATTTAAAGAGTGGACAATAGCCTAATATTAGAATTTTGTCAAATTATTTAGAAGAAAAGTGGCTATGTTAATAATAGGCAGCCAATGTGCCTTTTCATATAAGGTGCAGTGGTGGCAATTTCTACCTGCAGGAAGAGCACATCTCAATTTTTTAAGTTCACCTACTTGAATTTGGTGTGTGTTTTGTGCTGAGTGAAGAGTAGTGATGGAGAGCACATATTAAATCGTAGGAATTATTTCATTGTTAGCTAATGCCATCCATGCTGCATGGAAGGAGAGCTGTGAAAGATCAATAACATAGTGCTAGTTGGGCAAAGACATGGGTGGAAAACTTATCTGTGTGAATACTGAAGTTTAGTGAAAGGGGTCTAGTGTTGCACCTAGATATGTTACAGTGTTACAAATCACTTAAGACTAAGGGAAGTAGTAATGCCATGTTCTTTGTGGTAAAGAAGAGACTGACATTTCTTCTGGTGCTCTTAAATTAGATCTGCCAGTGAATTTATCCTCAATAATGCAACGACACTTTGCAGCTGTTAAGACTTATTGTTCTGTTGTAAACGTGATAATATCTTGACTGTTTACTGTGTATCCAGACTTAATCACTATATTCATCTTTGTTCCCCACCCCAACCCCTTGGCAGAATCTAAAAATGATCTGTTTGGATCAGCATACTACCCCGTTTGACAAATGTAAATAAAGTAAAATACTTTTGTATCTGTTCATTGAGTTGAAGCTTTATGCAATTTGAAGACCCTCCAAAGTGGGTCAAATATACTATCTTTCCACCCCCCTGTGAATGGGTATCTTCTCCAAACTGCCTGTCCTCTTGGGAGCTCCTTGTATGTTATGCAAGTACATGCATGTATATTAACAATGAATGCGTACATTTCTAAGTGATTTTTAATTGACAGGAAATTGCATTTGATTGGATAAGGGGAGAAGTGGTGAAAGAGGGAAGTGGGTGCTCTTTTGTGTTCAATGCATTGCATCAAACTTTGATTGCTGAAGAGGATGGAATCATACTTTTCAACTGTCCAGATTTGTGCCTCATATTTTTGGTCTGTTCATCATAAAAAGTGTTGTTTTGTTGCAAATCACTGAGAATTAAATCACTAAATGATACTAAATAATGACAGATATTTGAGTTTCAGACTTCATAGACTTTATAGGAGCAATATTTTAAATCTGTCCCTATTTTTCAACCTTTGTCCCCCAATTATTTTGGCTTTGTACAGATTTCTTACACTGAGAGGTTGAAAAGTATGGATGGAACCAAACAAGGCTAACATGAAGGAGGCTCCTGTTTATAGTTCAGTTCACTGGGAAAGGGGGACTTGTGGCTAGCACATATGCAGAAACTCATTATTGCAGTATGAATTTATTATGCATCTGCAGTGTGCAGTCATCATTTTCAGAGCAAACTAAATCCATAGGGGGTTCCTTCTTGGTTGAGGGGAACAGACAACAATTAAAAAATAAACAAATCCATGCATACATACATACATACATGCATAACATTTAAGTAGTAGCAGCCTGTGATTTGCTTTAACTGAGCAGTTTACTTTGCAAAAGTCTGTGTTTTAGGGTGGACTTGTTTTACTGCATTTCTAACTAATCTCTTTATTGCAGATATTGGAAGCTCTTGGCGTACCAACAGGGACAGAGGTTTCTACTGGTTTACCAAAAAGAAAGGAACCTGCTCAAGAGGTTTGTATTCTGTGTACCTAAGTGTTTGTTAAAGCATGTTGATTTATCTGAGTTATGGAAGTTTGTTCTTTAGAATTTCATGAAAAATGAAAGTCTATTAGAAATATTCTTATTTTCTGATGAGGAGCTGCTCACTAATTTTACTGCAGCAGTTAGACAGCAAGTAAGCATTCCTGCTGCTTTGTCTCTCACCTTTAATGGAGCACCAGATTGTTCTAATTTCTTCTGGTATTCTCATATCCAGAAAAGGGAGAAAACTGGCCCTGTTGATATCTGGCTGTTTGTCAAACCCATCCCTGCTAGTGCCCATTATTTTCTCCACTTATTTGTGTGAGGGCAAAGCTGCATGGCATGTTTTCAAGTTGTATACTGCATGAGGCTTATTTTAGTTGTCTTTGCCATAATTTCCCTTTTCTAATATTCTTTACCTACAGTAAAAATGTTGGACAAAATGTCTTCTTTATTCCTTTGCACACTGGTAGAAGATCTTATCTCTCTCATATATTTCCCAAAGTTTTTTTTTTCTGGAAGAAGTCATGAGAATGGAATATTTAATAGTGAATAAACTATGTCCTCCTAAAATGAAAATGATTTTATCCTGTGTATAATAACTCTTTTTTCATATTTTGTTATGCATTGCTCACTTAATTACTTCTATCACAGATATGCCATTGCTTTGGGCTCCCCACAACTATCCTAACTTTGTGACACCCATCTGTACACTTGAGTTGTAACATATAGGATGTATCTGCAGAAGGTAAAAATCAAGGAACCCACAGCCCACAAATGAAGAGGCTACTCATTAAAAATGTTCCTGTCTCACGTGGTACTAACATTTCATTTGGTAAGTCATGCCAAACACGAGGAATAGCAGTGTGAATTCATTTAGTTTCACCTCTTTACTGAAAAAAGTAGGCTTATGTAACAGTGAGGCATTTACTTTAATAGTACATTTACTGTAAACAATCTTTGACTTGCAGAATTGCTGAGATTTGTGCTTCTCAGGTTCTAGGATAGATGGCAACTTTGCTCCCAGACTCTAAACTCCATCATATGGAATATCCCTAGCCCCCTCCATAGGCAGCTGTTTTTTTTCTCTCCCAGATATGGCCTCCATGGTAAAAATATGACCACAAGCAGACTGGTATACTGCTATCAGAAAAAGACACCATGATTCACAACAGAGGAGCTGTTGACTGTGTCCTGTAGCCAAAGGTTACATTGGAAGTACGCAGAGTTATGTGGATTGTCACACAAAATCTTTGTACTTTGAGTCAGTGGCTGCAGATCTCTTGAGGAAGAGGCATGCAGCCTTAGAAAGTTTTCACTGTGAAGCATTCCTGGCACCTGTAGTGAGGAGCCCTATGTTGCCTCCTGACAGAGACCTACTACATCACATGTAATGTTAGAATCAAGGGAACCACAGTCCTGTTCTGTCATCATCTCCCTGAAATTTGTCACTGGCCTGTACCTTTCTCCTTGTTGCTATACTAGACACATGTCCTGTTGTCTTTCTTGATGGACATCGTACCCTAGGTAAGGAAGGGTTTGAAATGTTGCATGGTCAGCAAAGCTGGCATTATCTCCAATACAGTCATATGCAGAAAGCCATGGCTTTCTAAGCAGAAACCTTGATCCATGTGATTCAGACTGGGCTCCCAGACCAGACACATTGCATGAGCAGTGACCTAGGCTACTAGGACCAACCAGGAGAATAGCTGGATTGTCAGTTCTCAGATAGTCTGAGAGCATTTACCAGCAAATAACACTGGCATGCCTTGGAATGGTTGATGCAGACCTTAGGCCTGGCAAACCCTGAATTCATAACCTTGATGGACCAATGTATGGGTACTCATGTACATTAATATTAGTAACACTCTTTGTCTAGGCAAGCTGATGTTTTGACCTGGTTCAGAAATGAGGAAGCCACACCCCACAGAGCCATGATTCTTAATAATGCAAGAAACATCTTCACAGAGCTTACATACAGATGATGTACTTGAAAAAAAGGACACGTTTAATCTGTCTTTGTTGTGACTTAGCCTAGTTTATTAAAATGTAAAGTCTGTTGAACGCAGACTCCTTTGCCATGAGCAACACATTATATTTATAGCTAACAATGTGCTGATTGTCCAAACAGGATATTCTCATGATGAGCATTCTCTGATACCTCCCAGTTCTGATGTAAAGGTAGGACTACTGATAATCCAAGGAACATATCCCAATTTCTGCAAAGGTGAGGCAGACTGGGCTAATTGTGCCCTTGCAAAATTCTTTTTAAAAAGTGAAAGCATGAAAATGCCAATATCCAGAACTGGCCCTTAGTCTCCTGTTCTGTTTTCTAATATCAGAAAAGATTCAGGAAAGTGGAGCCCTCTTTCTGAAGGTTGGTGACCAAGTGGATGTTCAGATTTTTGTAGGATGAAGACCAACAAGGTATGAGCTGTGGTGAAGGCAAGAGCAGAAATTCTGTATTAAAGCTTTCTTATTCTCAGTGCAGGCATATGGAAGAATCTCGTTCCCCTCCCCTGACTACCTCCATGAGGAGACAGTTAGAATGTAAATCAGGATTGCTGAGGAGGCTTCCAAAAGTTCCTCTGCTTATCTTCTATTTGCTGATAATTATATTGACTGAAGTGTGTGCTTTCAAAGCTTTGTTCAGCCTGTCTAAAAGGCGGACCAACCAGGCCTAAGGCACAGGATTACAATTCAGCATATCTACAGTGTAGCCATGGCAGAGATTTTTCACTTGTATGTGTCTGGTTAGTGCCTCTGCCACCACTTGAGGTGGAGAAAGAAGCCTTCTTTTGCAAGATACCTTGGCCCTTGTAGGTATTATGATCTCCCCAGTATTGTATTTTTTTTAAGAAGAGAAAGTGAAAAGCACCTTCCTTCCCATCTAGGTCTGATATATCTAGTCTCTGTCAGAGTCCCTCTGGAAGAAGTAGACCTGTCCAACATTAGGTTTTTTTAACTGTCTGAGAGTGAAGAATCAGACAGTCATCTGAACTCTTAGTGACCTCAGTAAGGCTCGCCCTGACCTAACACATCTGTGTTGGCAATTTTAAGGAAAAAAAGATTCCTGTAGAAGAAAATTGGACTAAGCAAGCAATTCTGTGTTGAATAGTTATCTTAAAAGATCACTTCCATACCTGGTGTCCCAGAAATTGTCGGATCTCTAATTAAAGCCTAGAGCAGTTATGTAAGTAATATAGACATGTGAGTGTGCACAGAGGTATAGTTAGGGTGGGACAAAGGGTGCAACCACACTGGGCACAAGATGGAAGGTGTCTTGCTTGGCAGGTGCTGATTAAGTGTTGGAGAAGGCCAGCATTCATCTCTGAATACTAGTGTACGGAATTTTCTGAATGACAATATACTGCATTTGCATTCTGTGTTTGAGCACTTCAGTGCATTGTGTGTGGTATTTAGACTACATAAAGGCAGTTGCCACATTTTTAGTGAGTGGTTTGCTACACTGTATTAGGAGAAACCAGATTTTGTGTTTTGTTCTTCAGGTCAGAGGAGGGGATCTTTTTTCTTTTGCTCCTCAACTTAAAGTTGAGGTGGATGCCAGACTGGGGTGGAGCACAGGGTGCAAGATACATATTTTTGAAATGAGGAGACAAACTGAAGTACTTCAGGGAATCCCACATAGATACAGAAGAGACTTGTACACTCCACAGAAAGTGACCACATATGAGAATCGATTCTCTTGACTTGACATGTGAGGCAGAGACCTTAAACAGTGAGCTACTCTGCAGGCCAGAAGAAGGGTCTGAAACTAGACCTTGCACCTCCCTGAAGAAGAAAGGCATCTAGGCTACCAAACCTGGAGATGCTTGCGTATGCAAGGCATGCTACAGAAAACCTGATGCAGCAGTAGAATAATGATCAGGTAGGTCAAAAGGCAAGATAAAACAAACAACACCAGTGAGGTAAATAGCATTCCTGTGGCAGAAGCATGAAAAGGGCCGTCTGTGGCGCTAACCACCACTGGGTTTATGCAGCAGGGATTCTCACTTGCTTGCAGTATATCTGCTCACCTGGATTTACCTAAACTTATGGAGAGAGGTTAGAACAGGTGATCTTTGAGACAGAATTTGGGGAACTACAATGTCCAGGTCTCCCAGAGTACAGTCGTGCATTGGGTTGCCAAATACTGTCAATAGTACTGGACTTCTAATGTGCACAGGAGAGACTTGGGTGAAGATAAGGACATCTCCTTGCCAGGCAATGTTTTGATGTCTGTATATTTTATTAAACTTTATTATTGTAAAGTGCTTAGTCTTAACCAGATTTTGAGTTTTCTGCATAATTTTTTGTACTGTCTAATGCAGCATGGACATTTAGTGGTAGCATATTTTACTAACACTGTTCATGCTGAATAGTTTTTATTTCCTCACTTTCTGCATTTACATACATATTTTCCAAATGAACATTTAGGTCTAGTAAAGTGTAATGAAACAACTTTGAGCTTCTAGCATAATAACCTGTTTAGGTAGGTGCCAATAGGGTAAAGATATTACTTCTGAGAGCTTTCCAGAACCCTCACAGGGCAGGACTAATGACTTCCCCATGTATGTTGTCTTTTATTGCATCATTATGTTCAGCGGTGATTAAGCCATTTATTGACTATTATGCCGCTTTAGGATGTACCACTTAACAAGATAAATCAAATGACTAGAATGATTCAAAAAGTACCTAATTAAGAAGATCACTGTCTTAAAAACCCTAAACTACCAGAAAGGACTGGACATACTGTATCTTTATTCAATGTGTTACAGACAAGCCATTATGGACTCAGTGGTCCAGGATCTTTTGTATCTACACAGATTGAATAGTTCCACAAATACCAGAATAAGACTTCAATTGGGATACAAGCAAAACTGTCCCACAGCTGACCATAACTGGGTTATCTTCCCGTCCTCTCCAGAGGAATCAGGCAACTGGTGTAGTTTTTAGAAAAACTGTTTTCTTTAGTCTTCACAGATGGATGAGCATTCTTGTAGTCAAATCATAGTAGTTTTAAAGTGACCTCTGACCTGATTATAAGGGATTTGTTAGAGGAGGGGTCAGAGTCGCCAGGTATTTTAAATGCTGGAGTTAAAATGCACTTAATATGAATATGTCAAAATGGTTGAGTGTTTTAATTGGTAGAAGAAAAACACACCTCATTTGAATGTGACCAAATGTTCAAAAATGGGTGGGGTAACCACATTGGCTAATCCTCCCCATCCTGTTACCATACTTGTATTATAAAACAATATCAGTTAACCATATTCAAGGTACGTCCAGCACTGACTCAGCCCGTTTAAGCAAAATAATACCCTTTTCCTTGTTTAAACAGAACTATGCATTCAGATCCATGAGAAATCAGTATAGCAGTGTAAGTGCTAAAGTGTCACCTATTTTACCAGACCTGTATGCAGATTTCTGGAATACTTCATCCTGTTTTCAATAAAACAAACTGTGATTTAGATTTCTTAATATTAAACCACTTCTGACAGAAATGCAACCATTGAATCCAGGTGGTTTGCAAGCTTTTAGTTTGATGATCTAGTGGAGTTTCATTTTCTCTAAGATGGCTTTCCTCTGTAGTTTATCCAGTACATGAAAGCTGGATAGTTTATATGCAGGGTTTTCTAGGTGGTGCTTTGCCACATGATTTCTGAGCACTTTAAATCTTATGTCTGATAAACAGTGAGACATTCTGACCTTTAGTTTGTTAATAGTTTTGCCCACATAGGAACTTCTGAAAGAGCCACATTGGGTTCTATATATGAGAGTGTTACAATCACACCTCTTTTGACTCTAGTAAGTCCTGCTGGAGTTGGGGTAATATAAATGAACAGAGGTATTCAGATTTTTACAAAAGGTGCAGTAAGGTGGGCCACATTTTGAGGTCCCTCTATTTTCCTCCATGGTTTTGCTTTTGCTTTCAGCTCAGTCTCTCACATATTTTGCTCTTCTAGACACAAAGGAGGGCCCAGGTTCAAGTATTATTTTCCAGGTTTTTGTTCTTGGAAATGATGATCCAGTTGTCTATAACTGCATCTCCATGATGTTGTGAAGCATGTTTCACTGTAATCCCTGAAAAGGAAGTCCTTTGCAAGTTCATTAGATTGGTGGAAATTTTTTTTAATTACTTTGAAACTTTTGCAGTCCTCATCCCCTGGGATTTCAGAACATTCTTTTATGTGATTTGAGGGTGCACACTGCTACTGAGTTGCAGCATGTTTACTTGAGTGGGTGACATGTGACTACAGAAATCAGTTAAGTTTCTGGTCTTCAACGTAATTAAAATCTGGAGAAGGGTCCTCTAACTAACAATCTCTTTAGGAAACCAACCCGAGTAATGTAAGCAGTGCAATACATTATTTATTTATTTGTTTTATTTTATTTTATTTTACATTTGTTTACTGGGAAGGTCCAACTGGGGTAGAAGCCCATTTTCAGTGGAGGCCTAGGGAGAAAAGCTCCAAAGAAAAATGTAATAGGTTCAAACAGTCGAAACATTAGATAAGCAAAATATGTTGCATACATAATTATACATAGAATTTAAAAGAGAACATAAAAAGCAAAGTATTATACATAATTATACATAGGTTTGAATAGCATCATAAGTTATTTGGTTCAGTGGATTAATAGAGAAATTGACTATTAAAAATAGCAGTACATTTATATGCAGTACAATTAATGTATGATTTCAAATAGTACTTCCAAGGAAGGAATACATTATTTTATTTTAAAAAGAAATGTAGTTAGGAGTAGTAGGAAGTTAGGATAGGATATTGGTGGAGTGAGGGAGGAAGTAGCTTCTATGCATTGATCAGAGGAAAAGAAAAGTGGGTAGGACGGGGCATGTATTAAATTATCCTGTGGTACTACAGGAGCATCGCCAATTGTTGTATAGGTGTTCCTTGAGCAGAAGTTTGAAACTGGTGGTAGAGGTAGTATTGTTTATGTGTTGGGGTGTGGAGTTCCAGGATTTTGCTATTTGGTTAGAAAAACAGGGAGTCACTGAAACTGTTACTGGTTTTGGTAACTTTTACTAGCAGTGTATTGGATGAGTGAAGGGTATGGTAGGTATATTGGATGAGTGAAGGGTATGGCAGGTGGAGTATGGTTGGATTAAGTTTTTGAGGGATGGCAGGTGGAGTATGGTTGGATTAAGTTTTTGAGGGAAAGACTAGTATTAGGTTGGTGTATAATGGTGTAGGCAACTGTAAGCTGGTTGAATGCTAGTAGGTGTGGTAGTTCAAACCATCTTAACTGTTTTAAGGCAGTGCAGTGGTGTGTACGGTTGAGGGGGTTGGTTGCAAATTCAGCAATTTTGTATTAGCAGGCCTCTAGTTTGTTAAGATCAGATTTCCTAAGGTTAGTGAAAATAGGGAAAGCATACATTAAAGTAGATAGTAGGTATGCTTTGGCAATATATTGTCTAGTGATAGGGGTGAGAAATTTTTGGCTCTATATAATGAAACAAGTTTAATGTGGACTGTTTTAATGGAGACTGCTATACATTTGTCATACTTTAGTGAGTTGTCGATAGTGACTCCTAGTAATTTGGTGTTCTCTACCAGTTTGATTTTTGTATTATCAGATGTAAGGATATGGAAGGGGGTAACAGAGGTTCTGTTATTAGTGAAAAGCATAAGTTTTGTCTTGTTAGTGTTTAAGATAAGCTGATTTTCTGTTAGATAATGCTGTATGTTAGAGAAGGCCTTTTGGGTTCTAATTTTGAGTTCAGTGAGGTTGGGAGCTGTGCAGATGATGGTGGACTCATCTGCATATTGGACAGTTGTGGCTTGGTCAGTGGCAGAGCTAAGTTTATTGGTAAAGATGGAGAAGAGTGGGGGGAGTCTAGGATTGAGCCTTGCGGGATGCCAACAGAGACTGGCAGGAGGGTAGAGAGTTCTTCCTGCCATTTGACTGCTTGTTGACGTTCAGACAGGTACCTATGAAACCATGCAATAGCAGAGTGGGAAAGATTAATGGCAGATAATTCATACAGCACATTTTGATGGGAAACAGTGTTAAAAGCTTTTGGCATATCTAGAAAAGTTGCTGATACATGGTAACCACTGTTTTTTAGCTGATTGATAGAATTACTGGAACTAAGGAGAGTGGTAGTGGTGCTATGTTTAGGTCTATAATCATGCTGGCAGCTAGGGAAGGTGTTCTTTAGTAGTAGGTAGGTCTTTAGTTGCATGCATTTTTCTAGAATTTTGCTTAAGGGGGGGTAGTGTGGCAATTAGTTTGTAGTTTTTTTTAATTCTGTGGAAGTTCCTCCTTTGTGTAGAGGATTTATGTGAGAGGTTTTTCAGAGTCTGGGGATGTATTGTTCAGAGATGGAGTGATTGAAGAGTATGGCTACTGGGTATGAGATAGAGTCTGTCTTCAAACAGGAAATGGACAGTTGGATGGGTATTCATAAATTCATTCACACCAAGAAGGCTGCACATGGCACCCCAAAGATTGTGGAGTACTCAGAATAACACCCCTTTATAACCTATCAAATTCCAGCACAAATGTAATCCAAAGAAGTAGCACCTGCACAGATTAAGTGCTGAAATGCTTTATTATTTGATCAGTACATGGTCTTCACTTTTACAGCACAAACCTCCTTGAGAAAGGAGGGTCAGATTGAAGGTGAGTACTGACAAGGTGTAAAAGATCACAAGACTCATTTACCTTATATTTCCTCTGATTGTAGAATTTCACATTGCATTTTTATGATTACTATAAGCAGAAACTTGAGGATTGCTTTTGATCTTTGCATTTCTATTGTCTTGACTGTAGTATTATTAATTTGCACTATTATGTCTTGCTGCTTTTCCATTATTGCTCATTACTGGCATTATCTGAGGTAACACTTTTCCTACTACCATTTCAGCTAATTTTGCTTTGTTTCCATTTACTGGAACTAGGTAGATTGAAGCAAAATTAATGTACTCTCTCAGTTACTGAGTGCCTGTTTTTAATGACTGGTGTTAGTGTATTACTACTTGTTACTGATAGCTGTACTGTGTGCATTTAAAGCTACTGCTCTACAGCCCTTCTCTGGAGAGTATTGGAATATAGTGTTTGATATACCTTTGCTACTTGTGCTGTTTGCAGTTACTACATTGTTTCTATTTATTTTACATTTACTGCACTTGGAACTGTTTGTTTATACTATGTGTAGCTTTTCTACTTGGATTCACGTGGTTAGACAATATCTTACTCATTACTGCTGCTGTTAGTTAGGTAGAGACAAAGGTAACCTATTATTCTGGGTGTTGATTGCATTTTATCTCACACTTGATCATTGTGATTGCATTTTATCTCACACTTGATCATTGTGATTGCATTTTATCTCACACTTGATCATTGTGATTGCATTTTATCTCACACTTGATCATTGTGATTGCATTTTATCTCACACTTGATCATTGTGATTGCATTTTATCTCACACTTGATCATTGTGATTGCATTTTATCTCACACTTGATCATTGTGATTGCATTTTATCTCACACTTGATCATTGCTGTTGCCACATTGTTACTTGTACTGATTGTGCCACTGTTATGGAACTGAAGCTATTCCTGTTAGTGTACCTGAAATTATTAAGCAAGATTATCCTACTTTAAATTTACCAGTCATTACTGATTAATTTACTGTTCCTATGTATTACTGTCACATTTACATTGGTGTGGCACTTTTATTACTGCTATTATTTATTGTATCATGACTCTACAGTAGTCACATATTGTACTCTTGTATCCTGCACCGGTATCCTATGTTGTCACAATTTTATTGTCCAATCCATTATACCCTTTCGTCTTATATCAAGAGTAGGAGTTATTAGGTTGTCATGTTTGCTCATACCCCATTGGCTGCACTGATCATTCTGGAATCTTAGCGCTTGGCCTTTGTGTAGCTAGCCTGATAGCACTAGGCATTCTGAAACAGTGCAACAATTGTAGCCAGCCTGATAGCACTAGGCATTCTCAGGCAGTGTAACAAGTACCTCAGGTTTAGGGCAGCCACGGTGGTGCAGCAGTTAGCATTGTTGCATCACAGCAAGAGGTTCCCTGGTTCGATCCTCAGCTGGGGTGCCTTCTGTGTGGAGTCTGCATGTCCTCCCTGTGGTCACATGGGTTTCCTCTGGGTGCTCCGGTTTCCTCCCACATCCCAAAGACATGCTGTAGGTGGATTGGACACTCTAAATTGGCCCTAGGTGTGATTGTGTGTGTGTGTGTGTGTGCGTTCTGTGGAAGGTTTGGCGTTGGGCTGGCAACTTGACACTGTAAAACTCCACTGCCAATCATGAGCAGACATGTGATCTGCTATGGTGACCCCTAACTGGGAAAAGCCAAAAGAAGAAGTAACAAGTACCTCAAGTTTATCAGGAACCCTTTATTGCTACCTCGCAATGATCCAGTATCTCAGTCAGCTCTTTGCTATTTTGTAGCCAGCCTGATAGCACTTGGTATTCTGAAACAGTGTAACAAGTATCACATGTTTATCAGGAACCATTTACTGCTACCTCGCAATGATCCAGTATCTCAGTCAGCTCTTTGCTATTTTGTAGCCAGCCTGATAGCACTTGGTATTCTGAAACAGTGTAACAAGTATCACATGTTTATCAGGAACCATTTACTGCTACCTCACAATGATCCAGTATCTCAGTCAGCTCTTTGCTCTTCTGTTGCCAGCCTGATAGCACTAGGTATTGTGATGTAGTGTAACAGCAATCACATATTTTTACCAAAAAACTTTTCCTGCTACTTCACAGTGGTTCAGTATCTGAGAGATGTTATTTTATGAATAAAAATGTATTTGGTAAGCCAACACACACATACACACACACACACACACACGCACACACGCACACACGCACACACGCACACACGCACACACGCACACACACACACACTCACACACACACACACACACACACACACACACACACACACACACACACACACACACACACACATATCGCAAAGAGCACCTCTTCTACATAAAGTCACAATATGGTTAAGAGGACATTGCCTAAGCCTCCAAGATTAAGGACTTAGAAACTTTAGTCATTAGTTCACAAAGGAGCACACCCACCTTAACCCGCATGTCCATATTCAATACATATGCCTCCAACAGTCACAAATCTGCAGACTCCAAACTGTTAAAACCCACAAAAACTGCTACTACCCATGGTAATGTTTCATAAATGGGTGATTATAGTCAGGGATTTGGGCTGATGGTTAGCTGTCTTTCTGGAGCCAGGAGCCAGATTGTAACAAGGGCAGTTAGATCCATACATTCTGCCAAATACAGATATGACCTGCTAATGGCCGTCATGAGATTAAATAACCTTAGGTACTCAGTGCTTACAGCATCTTTAAGAAATCTGTAAAATGTAGTGCAAAATAAAATAGTAATATTTTTTCCTCTTCTGTAAAGGCTACTAAACAACTGGGTCCAGTTGTAAAAAAATGTGTGAAAAATCTTGTAGAAGAATTGAATGGCCTGCAAAAAGGGCTGGAATATGAAGTGCTGGCTAAGACTGGTAGCCGTCACAATAAGTGCTATGTCATGCAGGTAATGTGCATGTTTATCTTTTGTCTCTGACTAGTACTTTTTATAAATGTTCTGGGTTAATATTCAGGATAAGTTTGTCTGTTTATAATTATATCTTTAAAATGCATTATTCACTCATCCACTAGCAAATAACCTTATAGTTTGTGGGGACCTGATCAGTTGGAATACAGTTTCCACTATTTGTTAGCATTGCTCTCACTTCAGTGAGGACCAGATGGCCACCTTTAGTGAGGAACCTTCAGCTGGGTCCTAAAATTAGTGACCAATATGTTGTTGCAAAAAAGGCAGAAACTATATTGCATTGCACTCATTTCTTAACTTGCCTCTGGGGTCATTTCAAAGCTTCTAGTGAAAGTTATGTCGTCACCAACAAAGGCATCAAGGCTCACCTACCCTGTGGTAAGGCTACTGGTACAGGATTCATCATATTCTCTGTGTCAGCAGTGAGGGAACACAGGACCTTTTGGCAGGGGTAGGGTTTTGCTGCATAGCATTCTTGACTCTTTGTCTAGTAACCTTGCTCAGCAGAAGGATCATACTTTTCTCATACCAGTGGCTGCATTACAGAAGGCATGCGAGTCACAGAGTAAAAGGAAACCTTATACCTAAGGCCTTTTTCAGTTCATCACTTCCAGGATGCAGTGAAATACTGCAGTTTGTATTTTTAGCCAGTACCAAAGTAAAAGAGTTTAGCTGGTTTCTGTAGCAATATGCCAAATAAAATTGATTTGGTTTACTGGGAAATTCAGAGTGAGTATGGTCCACTTTCAGCAAAGAGAAAAATGATTTGTACAACAGTTATAAGATTTGATCACATGGCTAGATCATTTAGTCTGGCATACTTATCGCATAAGGTGTTATAGCAAGAGTGCATTAGTCAGATGTAGCACAAAGTGAAAATTCCAACACATATCAAAACAGCACTGAGCCATATATTGATAGGAACACTGGTATTCAAACAATTAAACAGCAAAGTAAAAATTATACTCAGATTTATCGTTTTTACATTTGTATTCTTTTTCTGGAAAACAGAAATGGAATGAGACTGAGCAGTCCACGTTTTACTGATTGGTCCAAATCATTTATGAGATTATGATAAGTAGGTGGCATGTCTGGCAACACTGGAAAGACTGAGGAGTTTGCAGTAGCAGGTACAAATGGAGAAAAACTGAGCCTTCCTTCCTTGGAAAAGAAATATGCTTCTGGTGTCCTGGAAGAAAATACCAGTGTCTCATGGAGACTAACCTTGTCATCATAAATGCTGCATGTTTTTTGAACTTTATCAGACAATTGTTTACTTTGATTTTTTTGATAGGTTGAAGTTGAAGGGCATACATTTACTGGTAGAGGTTCAGATAAGAAAACAGCAAAGGAAAATGCTGCAATGGCTGCACTCGAACATTTCCATAATGACACGACAGCAGCTGCTAAGGCAAATAACAAAAATATGTCTGCCAAAAGTGAAGAATCAAAGGTGAGCGCTTTTTCACTGTTTTTATAACATCATCATCATGATGCTGTTTTTTATTACATTCTATTGTTAAAGCATCATCCGTATGTAAGACTAATTATTGTTTTATGTGACCAAAAAAGCATATAAAAATGCTGTATGTAGTTGTGTCATTATCACGCAAAATCTACATATTTATGTGTATCTGTATAGTTGCAATATAAATCGCCCCATTTTCAAGTGTTGAATATAAAAAACTTCAGTCAAGAACATGACAGCAATGTTAAACAGACTGATTGACAGTCATTTGTCTTTGAAAGTCCATTCAAGTTATAACCTTGTTTAAAGACCCACATAATCTCTGAATGTCTGACTCTGCTGAACAGGCAGAAAAGTAGTGAAACAGACCAAAGACTTCAGAGTAGCTTGCATATATCATAAAATGGCATACTGTCTTTGGCTTGTCCTGCAATAGAAGTGAAGGAAGCAGTGAAGGGATCTTGTTGCCATTTCCCTTATTTTGACTGACAGGTGACACAATATATTTCTTAATGCAATCTAAAGCCCTTCACCACGGTTCTCATGTTCATAGATAAGCACTAGACTAGCCGCCTTTGAGGGATATTTTAAGCCTAGCCAGTTTCCCTTTTCGAGCTCAAATTAACCTATCTCATTTGGTTAGAGATTGTCTTTACCCATCCCATGGCCAATAATTATATATTCCCCCAATGAGAATAACTGAGATCATACCATAGATAATTTGTGGGGACACATGCATGCATGGGGTTAAACATTCAGGAGTTCCCTGTATCTCTTAGTAGCAGTCTGGTGTAAATTTCCTGTTTCCTATTCCTAGATCCAGTCTGGTCTTTAATATGGACAGGGATGAACTTCCTTTTATGTGGATGGGAGTCTGCTGCACAGCAGTGGTGCCGTTTGCAGGATATTCTTATTCCTCCAAACTGTTCTGTTGATGTTGTAGAAGAGGTTTATATCCCTAGATTGAGTATTTCTTATGCCATTTCACTTGATGTACAGTAAATTCATCAGTATTTGGGCTCTATATCCATTTGAGTTGGTCAGAAGGTCAGCAGATCTTGGAGACTGTTTAATAACCACTGATATGCCAGCATGTCACCTTCCCTTATAAACCCTTGGTCCTACTGACAGGCTGTCATTTAGGAGGCTACTTCATTCTGCATAGGAGCCTTTAAGCACAAGCCTCTGCCTTTTTCTTACTTCTTACTGAGAACATCTATGGAGCATAAAAGGACAGATAGAAGATATTGACAATATGAACTCTGTTAGTACCCCACACATTTTACAGGGTGGTGCACTGTATTCACAATTTGATTTTTGGAGCAAGTGTTTTCTTCTCAGCATATAGTCTGTACTTCTGATTTTGTTTGTTCAATTTTCGTATGAGTTATTAAAATGTTATTTTTCAGCTTTTTACCAGTTTGGTTTATGACCACTGTCTTGGTTTGTAAATGCATCTGTGGGTACCATGTCTAGTGCATGGGGTGTGGGCTTGTTTAGAGATGCAGGAAAGGACAAGTAGGTTTGGACAGCTGTAAGCTGTCAAACCTTCATCTCAGAATCCTGATACAGCTCCCACATATTTTCTAAAGCTTTGAATCTCCTCAGAGAGTATGCAAGACCTGTATAGACTGAGCCAAACGTATCATCATGGAACTTATAAACAATTACATTGGTAATCTCCAAACTCTGGACCCCACTCAGTTTGGGTTTGTAAAAGGCAGATCATGTCTCCTAAACTTGATAGACTTCTTTGAAGCAGTCACCAAAGCCATAGATGAGGGTAAGGTGGTTCACACAGCTTATCTAGATCTCACCAAGGCTTTTGACACCATCTCCGACTCTGGAATTATAGATAAACTCACTAAACTAGGTATAAATCCCTATGTCACAAGATGGGTTACCAACTGGCTCACTGACAGAACCCACACCGTGAAAGTAGCAGACTCCAAATCAGACTTCAGACCAGTGACAAGTGGAGTACCACAGGGTTCAGTCCTGGGTCCTCTCCTGTTTGGTATCTACTTCTCCTAAGTACAGGCTAACACAGAAGGTCTTTGGCTAACGAAGTTTGCAGATGACTGCAAACTAGGAGCCATAATTGAAACTCCTAACGATGTGGACATCCTACAAAAGGGCCTCACTGAGACAGATACCTAGTGTCAAAGCCATAGCCTCAAGCTCAATGCCAAAAAGTGCATTGTCATCCCTTTTGGTAAAAACTCTGTACCCATGAACTACCACATAGGTGGTAGTCTACTTAACACCAAAAGTGTGATAAGAGACCTTGGGACACAGGAGGACAGTAGTCTCTCCTTTGATAATCACATTGCCACAGTAGTCAGGAAATCCTTCTACATGGCACACCTCATCACAAATGGTTTCTCACCCAGGAAAAAAACAGGTCATTGTTCCCCTCTACTCGTCACTCATTAGACCCATTATAGAGTACAACACCCCTTTTGCTATGTACCTCACAAGACATCTACAACAACTAAAAAGGCCACAGAAATACCTCACAAAGAGGATTACTGACCTCAAACAGATGCCCTATGCAGACCGTCTCAAAAAACTCCAGCTTTACTCTGTCTCATATCGCCTACTCAGAGGCAATCTCTACCTAACATACAAAACTATGTCAAACCCAGAGCTGTTGGACATGCTCCACTTAAAGAAATCCCAGTCCGTCGGAGCTACATGCTCTAGGGACCTAAACCTTGTCACTACCTATCTATATCAAACAAAGCTCCTCATTAAAAAAATCTTGATGATGGGATGGGAGATAGGAAATTCACCCCGGGATCACTTCTGTGGCTCTGCTCGACAGGGGCACAGGAAAATAATTTTCTTGAGTGGCAAAAGCCATGGGTCTATATTATAAGCACAAAAAGACTAAACCGCGAATGCTCACATGAGCGAAAATGGCAGTAATCGAATTTGCTATTGTGGGGGGCTGCACCCCCCCACACACACCCCCCGCTAACTATATATTCTAACTCCGAGGTTGCACTATAGTGAAGAAGTGAAGAAAGGGCAAATATCCCACTCCTCACTGTAACACGACCCTACAATCACACTTTCAATTCCTGGCATTTTCGCTCATGTGAGCATTCGCGGTTTAGTCTTTTCATGCTTATAATATAGAGCCGAATGCCAGGGTACCTTTTTGGCTGGGCTTATATAAGACCTAGGGCCAATAGCCTAGTACCTACCTATGAACCTATGAACCAAAGACATATTTGATATCCCAAGCATATCCAGAAGGAGGATACATGACATTGCATTTCATTATTTGTTGATGGGACATATGATGACAGACCTCTCACTTGATCTGTACAACCTTCCTTGAGGAAAAAAAATCAAATAGTAATGCAGACCTGCTGTGACCTTTAGGAGACTGATATGTAAGCCCTGAACAGAAGAATACTGTTCCGGGTGATCTTGTCTATGAGTTGGGCTTCCCAGATCTGATAGGAAGTATCTGTAAGTCAGAATGATAGAGTATCTCTGGACAATAACCTCTACCTTGAATAGGGCTGAGAGCAGTCAGTCACCAAGATGGGAGAAGAAATGGATACCCACAGTATAACCACAGCTCACAGATACAATTATAGAAGTTGGTGTAACTCAGATATGCCTGATAAAGGTCTTGAACTAAATGTTCTCTCCATTTTTGGAACAAACAAAACTTTGAGCAAGATGAATGGGAATGTGAAGATGGACATTTTGTATTTTTGGCACAGTGATATTTTTCTTTTTTGAGAAGAGGTGGGTTTGGACATTGAGCATTTACTTGTACTAAATAAAGGATGTAGGTCCTTTATATCTAGACGTTCTGCATTGTCTTTGTGACCAGAAAGAGCCTGTAATAGAACTGGAGCTGTTGCCTTTATTTAGAAGGGAAACAGAATGCCCTTTCATAGGTCATCCATTATGACATTTTTAGGCTATGGGGAGGAACTCAAGAGGCTAGAGTGTTAGTGAATTGTCGTCTGCCCTTGCACGGGAATTTCAAAGATCTGTTGAACCATGGGTATTGCTATCTGTACTTAACTATGTAGGGTGACACTTCTGACAATACAGCCACTTCCACACACCCTAGAATGTGGTTGGGGAAAGGGACAAACTCCCCAAGGACTCTGGAGTATGGTAAATGATTCAGTTGGGGAAGCTGCTGTCTCTGGCACCCAATGATTTGGAACTATACAGTTTGATAGCCACCTCCACCATTTGCCTCCTCTTTGGGTGGTATTGGCAGAGTGGCTACCAGTTTCTCTTTTCTGAAGATCTGGCATAAAGGAATCACGCACTGTTCCCTCCAAGTCATTGAGGACCTCCTTATCCTTTTTGGTGTGTGGGTTAATACTCATAAAGGGGTCACTGAGCAGCTTTTGCATGGCCTCATCAGGCATCCCAGGGATGTGGTACCATGTATTTACTACACCCTCCTAAAACCAGTTACCTTAGCTTGGGAATTAACAATGTCAGATAATGAGCTATTCACCAGAAATGTCTTACTGAGTTTCTGGAAAAGGAGAAAAGGAGCATTGCATCATCACCCTTACTGATCCATCCATGAAGGGTGGCATGTTTGCAGCATAGCAATACATGGATTCTTCCTTTTCAGTCCCTGTCTGGGCAAAGGAATATTCTATCCAGAAATCCTTTGATTCCTACCTGATCTCCTCAGTCCAGCACAGGAATCTGAGATCATTGAACTGTGACACATGTTCTGGATATGGCAGGCAAAAGAACACTGTCTGTCTGTTTCACCTGCCCAAATTGCAGTCCTCCATAATGAATTTGGTATAGTAGAAGCTGAATTTTCTCTCCCTGAATTTGGTTCAGTTAACACATGGTCAGCACCTATCTATAATTTCCAGATTAGGTATCCTCATGACCTTCTGTAGTTTTGGCTGTGGTGATACATATCAAAGGCATGACACCGACCTTAGTAAAATGACCTGTGTGAGGTTATCTTCTTTATTAGGTGCTCAGAATGACTTGGGGATGATTTTAAGAGGAACTGGTTATGGCCACTGTGAAGGACTTTTGTGAGGCTCCTTCTGCATCCTCCTAGTACTTCCTGACCTAAACAACCCATGGTGTTGGACTGTTTCAGTCTCAAAAGTTGTAGTTTTGATTACAGTGCAGGTTGTCCTTTGAGGTAGTTATTTTAAAAATCTGTGCCAGCTTTGAGAAGCATCACCAAACACCAGTGATTTTTAGACATATTCAAGGTAGAGTGTCCTATACTGTCCGTCCCAGAAATATGTCAACTCAGTGAATCAAACCCTGTCCATTGTTCTGTCAGGACAGGCCCAGATATTAGAGGATGTGATGGATGTCTTCTGGCATAAAAGTTAGGTGGGATCCACCCTGAAAGTTATTTTGGTTTGCTATAAATTCGTTCTTTTTTAATACAAAACTATTGTCATTTGGACTGTCCTATGCACCTAGGATTTTAAGCAGGATATTGTTCACAGGTGCAGAAACCTTGCATGATAGAGAACTCTGACCCCTGATCGGATGACTTGCTTCTGGTGTCAATTGTGAAAAATGTATTGGAAGCATTGAAGGAGTGAATACTAATACATTTTGCAGTGAGTGTGGATAGCAAATGAAAGACTTTCTTTCCTATCCTAGCTCACAAGATTGCCTTCACCTCTTCAGCCAGAGAGCACATAGATTCTACTTCTGCCTCAATGTCAGAAGCCTTGCAAAAGATGCACTCTCAACAGTATCTTTATATATTTATCCCAGAGCTACTTGTTTCTTTTCACCCCTACACCATGCATTTTCTCCTCTGACTGTAGGTATTTGACTACCTTCAGTTTCTTGCTACTGTGCCCTTTGGTTGCCCTTGGTTTCTTCTATAACTTTTACACCTAGCTAGAGTGCTGGGCTTACTGCTTGGGAATCAATCAATCACAAAATTACCAACTTGAGCTCTTAATGCTTGATATATCGGCTATTCTTGTACCATGACAGATGGTTTTCTCCAAAGTGGCTGTCCTTTGTGGGTCCCAAATACCTCCTAGCATCCAAACAAGCATGAACAGCCCCTCTAACCTCCTTAGAGCTGCAGCTCTTGGAGCTCCCTGTAATTCAGGCAAGCACACATACTTATGTTTGACTTGGGTGGATTGTGCTTGCTCAGAGGTCATGGGCAAACCAGAGGACTGAGGAGCTAGTTGCCCTGTCCTAGTGCAGTATGGGATATCGTAGGTTGTGCTGTCATAGGGAACATACAGATCACCAGCATGGGACCTTTCGAGAAAATGTGTGGAAGGAGGGATCAAGCCCATTGTAGTCCTACACAGGAGACTCCACGTGTAAATCATCTGACACATTAACAACATATCTGTTATTTCCCAAGTGGGAAAGACTCAACCTATATGCACATTTACCTTTGTTCCACAAGGTTTGTAGTTTCCTGCACTACCTGTTTTGGATAGTCCATGCATGAATGCAGGATAGTTTTTTTCTACCATAGTCATTTACTGTGTTTGCTGTATATACTTGAAAGTGTACATCCTGATTTAGGGCTTCCAGGCAGAGAGTGGATTGTAGCACAGAACTTAGCTTAGGGTTAACTCTCCAAACCATGTCTCATAGAGGGTCATATATCTACTAATGTGTTCAGTACCCTGCTAACAGTGACAACCTCAAAGATGATGATGTCATTGTATATGTACTGAACATACCATCACAACTCCAGTTTATAAGGTAGTGGTCCACATTATTTCCTTAGAGAATGCTTGGTCAGTTTTTTTTTTTTTTGTCAGAGTTGCTGCTTTTAGGAAGGGGTAGGGGATAAGAAGACCACCATTTGGTTTAACATACACTCTGTGGCATTGAAAGGTGTTACATCAATGAGCACAGTCTAGCTTCACTTTTACTACTGGAACCTACATAACTAATGTTTCAGGGCACATATATATTTTCCTTAAGTTTGTACATTCTCTATACTTTTATTTTTACAAAGATGAGCTACAGCATATACTAGCATTATATGCACTAGTGTACACAGGCTGTGCACAATGATGCTTGTCTATGATTGTGACAGTAGTGCAAATAATGCTGCCAGCATATGCAAACCACAAACAATAGGCATACAAAGTGTACAGAAGTTGCATATACTAATTTAATAGAACAGGGCCAAAGGTTTACTCAGTGTATAACAAGTTTAATCACAAACAGGGTACTATGACCACAGTGTTTATGCAGCAGTAGTTATTTCTGTTTCTGGGCAAGATATTAAACAAAACATATTTATAGTTTTAAAAATATCAATGATTACAATACACAGCAAATACAGATACTTGGACATTTGCAAACACTAAGCAGCTTATGAACAGCAGCAAAGCATACTGGACTGAGTTATGCAAATGCGTCATAGTGCAGGTACTTTCGTTAGCAAACTTAAATACTTTACTGCACTCTGTAAACTGAATGGATATAGTGCCTGTCTTATTTCTGTCATAAGAGCAGACGGCGATAATGCTAGGTTTGGTTATACATAACTTACCAGCTGCTCCCTGCAGCCTCAAGGTGTCTGTGTTGCTGCATACAGAAGTTTCTTTAGTCAGTAAAATAGAAACACTGTATCATTTCTATGTTAACACAGAAGTGGTAAGCTTCACTAATAGACACTTGGCTAAGTACATTTAATATGGTTGGGATTTTATGTTGTGAGTGATTGTAGTTTGCCTATTGCTGTTTGTCATTGGTAGATGTTATTTAGAAATATTTCTTGCTCTCTGACCATCACAGTAGATTTATTGATATTTTGCATTTCTGTAGATTAGGTGTTCTGCTTCTTTAGCTGCTCTCATTGGTGAGTTAGCCAGGTTGTCACTGGTGGATGAGGGTAGTATGCAATGCAGTAGGTAACTGTTTATTTATTAATAGGCTACTGTACAACACGTTACTTGCATGACACATCGATATTGCACAACAGTTATCCGGTGCACACAACACTACTGCAGACAACATTGCTATATATATCACAATGGTGACATTTTTCAATAATTTTCTGTTGTGATCACAACTGGACTCTTGTCTTTTTGGCTGCACTACACATTACAGCCCACAATTCCCATGTTTGTCAAGTGCGGTTGATCATATCCTTTACATTCCTTCACATACCTGGTTTCCTGCAGGTATTCAGTTGAGTATGTCCTACTCTGTGATATTTGGCATGTGGGATTGAGTGCATACCAGCCATACAAACTTGATAACAATGTTTATTGAGACCTTGATTGGTTTCTTGAACAATGAACAAAAAGCCTGTATTTTGCATTAAAGTATTCATTTGCTTTAAATGTGTTTTTCTAATTTGTGAATGAGAATGCCAGATGATGTACTTTTTATCAGTAGTAGCTTTGTTATTATTATTGTTATCACTGTTACTATGTTGTACATGTATTTCCATATTTAAATTTTACCCATGATGCCTTCCTTCAGGGTAATCTGGTCCCTTACAATCAGTACCAAATACTTATGGACAGTGATGGCAGCTCATATATTCCAGAAACTGATGATTTCATTATCAAGAAAAATAAGAAAGTGAATTTACGCAGAAAGAGCAGGACACATGTCCAGAAAATGGAATATATTATCTCCAACAGTCAGGATCAGGTAGATATGGACAGTAAGAGCAGTGCAGGTGTTCAGGAAACTACAGATTTCATCCCCTGCATTCAAGAGAAGGTAAATCTGGGCAGTGAGAGAAGCTCCGCTGTTCCAGACTCTGAAAACACTGAAGAGCTCATCCCCTGCAGTGAGGACAAAGCAAACTCTGAAGACTCTGAAGATCTCAGCCCCTCCTGCAGTCAAGACAAGGTAAATGTGGGCAGTGAGAGAAGCTCCACTGTTCCAGACTCTGAAAACACTGAAGATCTCATCCCCTGCACTCAGGACAAGACAGATGTGGGCAGTGAGAGAAGTACCACTGTCCCAAATGCTGAAGATATCATAGCTTCTAGTCAGGCCGAGGCTATTGCAGGCAGGGAGAAAAACATCACTGTCTTAGATGAATGATGAACACATCATCCAGTAGACTCAGGACATGGCAATCATGTGCAGACAGAGAGGCATCACTCTCCCAGGCTCTGAACATGCCATACCCTGCAGTAAGGACAAGGCTGATATGGGCAATGAGAGAAACACCACTGTCCTAGATGATGAACACCTAATCCCTTGCAGTCAGGACAAAGCCGATGTGGGAAGTGACAGAAGCATTGCTGTCCCAGACTCTGAAAACATTGAAGATCTCATCCCTTGCAGTCAGGACAAGGCTGATATGGACAGTGAGAGAAGCACCGCTGTTCCAGACTCTGAAAACACTGAAGATCTCATCCCCTGCAGTCAGGACAAGGCCGATATGGACAGTGAGAGAAGCACCGCTGTTCCAGACTCTGGAAACATTGAAGGTCTCATCCCTTGCAGTCAGGACAAGGCTGATATGGACAGTGAGAGAAGCGCCGCTGTTCCAGACTCTGAAAACACTGAAGATCTCATCCCCTGCAGTCAGGACAAGGCCGATATGGACAGTGAGAGAAGCACCACTGTTCCAGACTCTGAAAACACTGAAGATCTCATCCCCTGCAGTCAGGACAAGACAGATGTGGGCAGTGAGAGAAGCACCACTGTTCCAGACTCTGAAAACACTGAAGATCTCATCCCCTGCAGTCAGGACAAGACAGATGTGGGCAGTGAGAGACGCACCACTGTTCCAGACTCTGAAAACACTGAAGATCTCATCCCCTGCAGTCTGGACAAGACAGATGTGGGCAGTGAGAGAAGCACCGCTGTTCCAGACCCTGAAAACACTGAAGATCTCATCCCCTGCAATCAGGACAAGACCGATATGGACAGTGAGAGAAGCACCGCTGTTCCAGACTCTGAAAACACTGAAGATCTCATCCCCTGCAGTCAGGACAAGACGGATGTGGGCAGTGAGAGAAGCACCACTGTTTCAGACTCTGAAAACACTGAAGATCTCATCCCCTGCAGCCAGGACAAGGCCAATATGGACAGTGAAAGATGCACCCCTTGTTTCAGGAGCTGAAGGTATTATCCCCTGTAGTCAGGACAATGCTGATATGGGCAGTGAGAGAAGCACCACTGTCCCAGACTCTGAAAATGCTAAAGATGTCATCCCCTGCAGTCAGAGCAAGACAGATGTGGGCAGTGGGAGAAGCAACACTGTCTCAAATTCTGAAGATAATGAACATCTCATTCCTCAAAGTCAAGACAAGACAGATGTGGGCAGTGACAGAAGCAACACTGTCTCAAATTCAGAAGATAATGAACATCTCATTCCTCAAAGTCAAGACAAGACAGATGTGGGCAGTGACAGAAGCAACACTGTCTCAAATTTGGAAGATAATGAACATCTCATTCCTCAAAGTCAAGACAAGACAGATGTGGGCAGTGAGAGAAGCAACACTGTCTCAAATTCTGAAGATAAGGAACATCTCATTCCTCAAAGTCAAGACAAGGCAGATGTAGACAGTGGGAGAAGCAACACTGTCTCAACTTCAGAAGATAATGAACATCTCATTCCTCAAAGTCAAGACAAGACAGATGTGGGCAGTGACAGAAGCAACACTGTCTCAAATTCTGAAGATAATGAACATCTCATTCCTCAAAGTCAAGACAAGACAGGTGTGGGCAGTGACAGAAGCAACACTGTCTCATATTCGGAAGATAATGAACATCTCATTCCTCAAAGTCAAGACAAGGCAGATGTAGACAGTGAGAGAAGCAACACTGTCTCAAATTCTGAAGATAATGAACATCTCATTCCTCAAAGTCAAGAAAAGGCAGATATGGGCAGTGAGAGAAGCAACACTGTCTCAAATTCTGAAGATAATGAACATCTCATTCCTCAAAGTCAAGACAAGGCAGATGTGGGCAGTGAGAGAAGCAACACTGTCTCAAATTCGGAAGATAATGAACATCTCATTCCTCAAAGTCAAGACAAGACAGATGTGGGCAGTGACAGAAGCAACACTGTCTCAAATTCTGAAGATAATGAACATCTCATTCCTCAAAGTCAAGACAAGACAGATGTGGGCAGTGAGAGAAGCAACACTGTCTCAAATTCTGAAGATAATGAACATCTCATTCCTCAAAGTCAAGACAAGGCAGATGTAGACAGTGGGAGAAGCAACACTGTCTCAAATTCGGAAGATAATGAGCATCTCATTCCTCAAAGTCAAGACAAGACAGATGTGGGCAGTAACAGAAGCAACACTGTCTCAAATTCTGAAGATAATGAACATCTCATTCCTCAAAGTCAAGACAAGGCAGATGTAGACAGTGGGAGAAGCAACACTGTCTCAAATTCGGAAGATAATGAACATCTCATTCCTCAAAGTCAAGACAAGACAGATGTGGGCAGTGACAGAAGCAACACTGTCTCAAATTCTGAAGATAATGAACATCTCATTCCTCAAAGTCAAGACAAGACAGATGTGGGCAGTGAGAGAAGCAACACTGTCTCAAATTCTGAAGATAATGAACATCTCATTCCTCAAAGTCAAGACAAGACAGATGTGGGCAGTGACAGAAGCAACACTGTCTCAAATTCTGAAGATAATGAACATCTCATTCCTCAAAGTCAAGACAAGACAGATGTGGGCAGTGAGAGAAGCAACACTGTCTCAAATTCGGAAGATAATGAACATCTCATTCCTCAAAGTCAAGACAAGGCAGATGTAGACAGTGAGAGAAGCAACACTGTCTCAAATTCGGAAGATAATGAACATCTCATTCTTCAAAGTCAAGACAAGGCAGATGTAGACAGCGAGAGAAGCAACACTGTCTCAAATTCGGAAGATAATGAACATCTCATTCCTCAAAGTCAAGACAAGACAGATGTGGGCAGTGAGAGAAGCAACACTGTCTCAAATTCTGAAGATAATGAACATCTCATTCCTCAAAGTCAAGACAAGGCAGATGTGGGCAGTGAGAGAAGCAACACTGTCTCAAATTCTGAAGATAATGAACATCTCATTCCTCAAAGTCAAGACAAGGCAGATGTGGGCAGTGAGAGAAGCAACACTGTCTCAAATTCTGAAGATAATGAACATCTCATTCCTCAAAGTCAAGACAAGGCAGATGTGGGCAGTGAGAGAAGCAACACTGTCTCAAATTCAGAAGATAATGAACATCTCATTCCTCAAAGTCAAGACAAGACAAATGTGGGCAGTGAGATTAAAACCTCTGTCCCAGAAACTGAAGTCATGGTCTGTCACAAACAGAAAAAAGTAGATACAGACTCTGAGAGTAACACAGCTGACCATATGCATAAATCATCTGTATTGAAGCAATTATGTTGTCATTTGAAAAGCTTTCATGTTGCTGTTAAGAAATGTTTCTATAAGCTTTGCTGCTGTTATTAAAATAATTTTTTATTTAATCAGAATTTTCTGATTCAATAAAATCATGAAGTAAATATACCATAAATGTAGATATTGTGTTTTTCATTGATTTGTTTCACTAGCCTGCGGTACTGATAATATGAGGATTTAGTTATTCATGTGCAGCATTGTGTTTTGTATCAGAATATGCTACATTCTAGGGTTTTTCACTTAATAGCTTGCCAAGCTTGCATTGTGACCAACTTTTCTTTCTGCTACACTTTCCTCTACAAATTAGCTTCATGTTCACGCTGGGAAGGAGATCTCACAAGTGGGTAATGAAACCTGAGTTAGCCAATAAGCCTTCTGACAAGAAAATAAGACGTTTGAGGTAAAATCTGACTGTCAGCTGGTGATCCTTTCAGGTATGGGCAGGTAAACTGATTCCCCTTTGCAGAAAACCTTCCACTACATCATTTTTTGGTGAAATTTTTTTTCTTTGAATTTCATTATTTCATGTTAGGAAATGTTTTTTTTCTGGAACTATCATGTTGTTGAGGGAATTTTTACTTATGTAATGCTTGAGTGACAAAACTCTGTAAAATAATCTGTGTATAGTGTGTGTGTGTGTGTGTGTGTGTGTGTGTGTGTGTGTGTGTGTGTGTGTGTGTGTGTGTGTGTGTGTGTGTGTGTGTGTGTGTGTGTGTGTGTGTGTGTGTGTGTAGAGTGGGCCGAATTTGGTTCTTTTGTGGACTGTCACTGAAAATTTTCCCTCAGAGCCTTAATTTTCATGTCAGAAAATTTATTGACTCACTCAGGCTCTGCTCTCTGCTTGTGAGATCTCCTTCCCAGCTCCAACATGAAGCAATATTTAGTCTCAATGGTTCTTGCTTCTACTATCCACAAGAAAAACAACGTTTTATGGAGTCCTTAGGTGTCTTGCTGGCTCCATCACTGTGTTAGCTGCTGGTGGGTGAGTCCACTGTGGCTACAAATTTGCCATCAGAGCATCCATCTTTTGCTGTTGGTCTCTTTGGTGTACCTGCTCAGAAAGCCACTAAGGACCAAGAGACTGGTACATCTTCTGCAGCTGTAGGATTGTCCTCATTGGGCATGGGAGAATTACATATCTGATCTTGTCACTTTCATTCGTTTGTCAACTGATAATGGTGGATCCAAGACTTGGATCCGACTCATCCACTTCTACTGGATTATCATATCCTAGAACTCTCAAGCTCCTCCCTTTACCCATAACGCCCCACCAACCTAATGTACATCAGATCTCGTTTGTCATCATTAGGTATCAGACTCAGATTCCTAGCTCTTGAGTGTTTTTTGAGTGGTCTTCAGACTTTTTCTTGTGAGTTAATTAAGTTTTATATATTACCTTTCTTCTTTCTCCCTCCCATAGTTTAGTGTCCTTAGCCAATTATTCCTTCCCTTTTTTATTGTCAGTTACCATTATGGTGCTTCTCTCATTACCATTGCTGGTATCATTTTATATCCTTTACGAGTAGTCTCTCTACCATTGTTGTTAGTTTTTCCTTTTTCTTCCTTTGTGTATTTTCCTTCAAAAAATGTTCTGTCTATATTGGCAGATTGTTTTCTTATAGCTTTTGTTGGGGTAATACGTCTTAGTAACTTTTTATGTTCTGCTGCTTGTTGTTGTAGCAGTTTTAAGATGTCAGACAAACCCTTTGTGTTTAAAAAGTGTGTTTCCTGTGGGCATAAGATCCTAAATTCTGATGCCTACAGGAAATGTATGCATTGTCTAAGGTCTGACATACCTTAATGTTGACTGTGTACTATTTGCTCCGGATTTAATTTTAGGGCCTTGACAGACCACAAGAACAAATTAATTCCACAGGATCTCTTGCCCTCTATATCTACCTCTTTGGTGGCTGGGGCTCACACTCCCTCTAAAGAGTTAAAAAAATCTAAAGTTGAAACTGTAACTAAGGACATGGTGTCCTGGAAAGGTGTCCAGATCGATCCTCAACTTCGGTTTCAACTCCTTCAGCAGAGCCTCCTGCTAAGATTCATATAAAGTCAGATCTGTCAGTGTTGGACCAGACAACTGAAAAAACAAGGTCTCCTCAGATCTGCACCCCATCACTTCTTTCAGATCTGATTCCATCCAGGCTGCCCTCTCCCTTCCTAGAAGGAGATGTCTTGAAGGCTTTCTAGGCCTTTTTTCATTACATCCGCTCTCTTTCATCCTCCAGAAACTTTTCAGAAGCAGACTTGGATAAGATGATGAGGAAGTTTCTCAGAACAGAGATACAGATAGGGGTTCTCTTGGCTTTGACCCCTTCTGGGCCTGGGAGCCAAAATCTGTCTGCTTCCACTCTGCTTTCTCCTTCTCTGATCCATCCTTCTGTTTTGTAGCCATTGGATGGGAGATCCCTGGGGTGTCTACTTTAGATTCAATGACTGTTTGCTCTTCAACTCTGATGGTTTCCCCAAGTTGACCAGCATTGAGTGCTTTGGAGCCAGAGGACTCTCAGAGCAGAAGTATTGGCACCAGATCTAGAGACTTGGAGTTGACTCTGAAACTTTCAGAGACATCTCTTCCCCTCGGAGCCGTGACACTGGATATCACAAGACTGACACCCTCCTCATGTGGAGCACAGATGGGGTTGCAGGAGCCGATGATCTGAGAGGTTCCAAACTCAGAGCCATTGACTTCTGTTTCTCCTAGGTGTTCTGCTTTTGAGGTTGTGGAGAGGGTTTTCTCCATGACTAGAGAACAGACATCCATGCTCTCATTGCATCAGACAACCCTGCCTCAAACTGCTCTGTATTCTGAGCCCCAACCATTTCTTCCACTGGGACTGCCAACCTGAAAGAGCCTCTAGACAGTCCAACAGGGCATTGTTATCTCTTCTGACACTTCCCCAGAACATCCCACTGAGGAAGTCCCTTGAAAGATTTCATGCAGGATGAAACATTTAGATTCTCCCAGGAATCTCTCAAAGATGACACTGATTTTGATGAGGGGAAGGGGCTCCCCTGATGTCCACCTAATGACATTGCCTTTGGAGACATCCTGGAGCTGTTAAAACAAGGTGGTTGGTCTTCCAATACCCCCTCCCAGGAGGAATGGGTGTTCCTGGAGGCTTTTGCATCTGGCCCATCTTCTTTTTGGGTGACCCCCCAGCCAATGAGCTCATTAACTTAGTCTCTCAGTAGGTGTGGAAGAAGCCAGACACTATTGAGCCACTACCAAAAAGACCAGATAGAATTCTTGCTCCCTAAAGACTGTGCACACTGAAACAAGGGAGGACCTGTTGATGGCATGTTGTGGCTACAGCTACAAGAAAGGAACTAACAGAACAGAGTTCTTCTGGCCATCCCTCTAATAGAGAGTTTACAGTGTTGGACAGATTTGGGAAGTGTGTTTATGCTTCAGTGACCTTTGCACTTAGGTCACTGAATTACTTGGCACATTTTACAAGACTGAAAAGAGATGTGATCAAGGAGTTTACCAAATGTCTTTCTGGGTCCATGTCCACCAAGGATGGAAACAGAATCTCCTCACAGCTGGCCAGCCTCCAATCTGTCTTGAATGTGTCCAATGGGTTGTTCTCCCATGCTGCAGAACGTACCTCACAGGGTGGTGAGTTCAGACATAGCCTTGAGGAGACATGCCTGGATACACTTATTTGATTTTGTGGAAACATTTAAGTTTTCTTTTGTCAAAGCATCCACTGATGAATCTTCTCTGTTTGGCCCTAAGGTTAAAGACACACTCTTCAGGTGTGAACAAGAGGGAAGGACCCTGTCTGCCGTGGGTGTACATTTTTCTACCCCTCAAGTCCCTTTTCTAGGACCCAGTGAGGTGGCAGAATGATGTGGTTTAAGAAGTCCCAGGTCCCTCTCCAGGATTCATGTGGTGATAGTTCCCCCTAGGGGCAGAGGGGGAACTAAAATAGAAGACACCATCCTCATGGTAGAGGTGGTCTGCAGAACCAGGGGTTTAGAGACTCTTTCTCAGGTAGGCCCTATCAGCACTCCTGAAGGGAGGCCTAACTGTCTCTGTCTGGAGGCAGTCAGGGGTCATTTATCCCTGCACCAGATAGCCTGGCTATCTATCACAAAAGATTCATGGGTGCAAAGGCTTATATCCAGAAGTTATACCATACCATGTTTCCTAGCCTGTCCCACAGTTATGAAGAAAATCCCTGATGTTCCACCCAGTCAGAGGGAAGCAGCATCTCTAGAAATAAAAAGCTGCTAAGAAAAAAAGTTATCCAAGAGGACCTGCCCCCACCCCCCCCCCCTGCAGATCAAAAAAGGTTCCAGAACTTACTCAAGATTCTTCTTAGTGATAAAAAAAAAAGACAGGGGACTTGAGACTGATTCTGGATCTCAGCAAGTTAGACCAGTTTGTTTAGTATACAAAGTTTTGGATGGTCACAGTTCAGTCCATTTTGCCTCTGCTGCAAAAGGATGATTTTATATGCTCGACAGATCTACTATTATTTTTCTCTGAGATATATTTGTAACTTTTTTAATGCTCAATGTTTTTTAATGTTTAATGTTTCAATGCTTAATGTTTAATGTTTTTCACTTGGAGCTTTTCTCCCTGGGCCTCCGCTGAAAATGGACATATATCCAGTTGGACCAGCCCGGTGAACAAATGTAAAATAAAAATAAAATAAAATAAAAATCTTCAGGATGTGCACTATCACATCAAAATGAACAGGAGCTTCAGGAGATAAGTATGCTTCCAGCTGGGAGCAAGTCATTACCAGTTCAGAGCACTGCCATTTGGTCTCACCACAGCCTCCAGGGTGTTCATCAAATGCATGGCAGTGGTAGCAGCTCACTTGAGACTGCTGGGATTCCAGATGTTTCCATATCTAGATGACTGACTCCTAACTGCCCCAACCTGGCATTGACTTCTTCAGGCAAGGGACTTACTTGCACCAGTTTTGTTCTCATCTGGGAATAACAGTCAATTAAAACAAATCTCAACTCACACCTACACAGAGTCTGTAGTTCATAGGTGCTGATCCGGACACAGTCATTCAGATAGTCTCTCTTCCCTTTACTCAAATAAATGCACTGAGGTCCCAAGTCAAGAAAGTGATTCAAAGTTCTTCCCTTCCAGCTCAATTAATATAACAAGCTCTGGGATCCATGGCGGCAGCTATCACCCTCATTCTGCCAGCCAAGTTCCACATGAGAATACTTCAATGGACTCTTGTCTACTCAATAGTGCAGTCTTCAACAGCCATTATCCACTCCGGTCAACATCACACAAGTGTACAAAAGACATCTTCTTTGGTGGATTCATTCAAACCAGCTCTGTGAAGACTGCATATTTGTTCTTCTCCTGCCCAAGGCCAAGGTGACTATGGAAACCTCCTAGCTCAGGTGGGGGGCACTACATAAGAAGAACAGTCCAAAGCATGTTGTTCCCAAAGAGGCCAAGGTGGTTATTAGTGTCCTGGAGATGAGAACTAACTTCCTAACATGGCAGGCCTTTCATCATATTCTCCCATCTGGGACAGTTGCTTCACAGTCGGGTGATATGTCAGTAGTCTGGTACATAAACAAGTGGTAACAGATCCTACCCACTTTGCTGAGACGCTATGAGAGTATGGCAATGGGCATTCTCTTCCAATCATTTTCTAATAGCAATGCACATTATGGGGAAAACTAGCATGATAGCAGACAAACTAATCAGGTCCATTCTGATGCCTCAGAAATGGTCTCTCAATGTCAAAGTGATGAAGAGAATTTTCCGTCAATGGAGCTGGCCATACTGTGATCTATATGCCTCTCCCCTCAACAACAAATGCAGCAGATTTTTTGCTCTGATCTCTCCACTGGGGAAGTCACTGAATGATGCAATAGTTCATGATTGGCCCTCTGGTCTCCTTTAGGTATTTCCTCCTTTGCTACTAGTCCCCAGGTATTTACAGAAAGCAATCTGGTTGAAGAGCACAGTTATCCTTATTGCCCCCTTTTGGTCTCATCTAATTTTGGTTTCTGTTCCTCTGGCCTCATCTCCTACATCCACCCTGGATTCTGGATCCAACTCCAAACCTTCTGTCTCAACTGACAGGCACCACTCATCTGGACATTACAGGCCTCAAGTATACCATATGGTTCTCCAGTTCCACTGATTGCTAGACTTCCCAAGCTTTCTTCTCCAGTCTGCCACATTTTGTTATCTTACCATAAGGCCTCTACTAGAATGGCTTACAAGAGTAAATGGAAAAGATTTGTCTTTTAGGCTCTTAGCAAAGATATGGACCCATTTTCAGTGCCTGTGTCAGTGATCCTTGAGTTTTTAGCTGCAATCTTTAATGAAGGAGTTATTTTTTTTACTATTAGAGTGTATTTGGCTGCCACCGCTTATTTCCACATCAGCGAAAATACCTTGACGTTAGCCTCTTCTAAATAATGCAAGACCTTTCTTAAGGGAGACCTCCAGTAAAAGATCCTACTCCTCCTTGGGATTTTAATTTAATGCTTCAAGCCTTAACACAGTTTCCTTTTGAACCTTCAGCCAAAGCATACCTAAAATTTTTATCTTGGAAAACCATTTTTCTGGGGGCTGTTACATCAGCTAGAAGGGTATCTGAACTCCATGCTGTGTCTTCAGAACCATCTTATCTAATTTTTCATAAAAATAAGGTGTCTTTCAGAAATAACTACTTTTTTTTCCCTTAAGGTGGCTTCTGAGTCAAATATTAACCAGGTCATTAATCTCCCAGTTTTCTTTCCAAAATTTTCAATGGAGACTACATGTTACTTCTATTAGATGTGCATAGACAACTTTGTTTCTTCCTTCATAGAAGCAAAGACTTTAGGAAATTTGATCAGTTATTTGTTTCCTTTTCTCCTACTAGATTAGGTAGCACAGTATCTAAAGTTATATTGGCCATATGGCTGACTGATTGTACGTCCTTTGTCATTGCTAAATTGGGTTTATCTTTACTAAAATATTCTAGGGCTCATTCCACATGATCTATGGTGGTTTCTTCAGCTTTTTGGTCCAAAGCATCTTTAGATCATGTTTGTGCAGCTGCAATTTGGGCAGATCCACACACATTCATTACTTACTACATGTTGGATTTGATTTTCAGAAACAGAGTGGCATTTGGCTCAGTGGTGCTCTGGAATATACTTCCATAGGGATCTCCCAGGGTTATAGTAACTGGGGACTCTGTCCCATCAGTTGAGGAATGAATGAAAATGACAACATTAGATAAAAAGTTATGTACTCACCATAAGACGTTGTTCATTTTCTTTCTTCCTTAACTCCCCACCCACCTGCCTCCTCCTTTTTTGCTTCTGGAGAGATCTAAGAGTTGTATATGAACCTCTGTTCCTTGTTTGAGCTCCAGTTCCACTTTTTCTGTTCTACTTTTGGTATTTTTTAATAGGTGGCCCTTTCATATCTAGGGGCAGCAAACTCGATCTGAGGTACATTAGGTTGGTGGGGCATTATGGGTAAAGAGAGGAGCTTGAGAGTTCTAGGATCCGATGATCTGGTAGATGCAGCTGAGGTGGATTTGAGTCTTGGATCCTAAACCATTAGTTAAGGAAGAATGAAAATGGACAAACACAAATAGAACATTCTAGTGAATACATAACATTTTTTGTCTGGCTTGGGACAACAGTGGATGAAGGTTTACTGTTAGCTGGGGTAAGTTGCATGATTCTCTAGCTAGTTGTGCCCTTTCATGGGTCAGTGCTTTTCCAGGGTGTTTCTCAGGAAGTAAAATCAGAAACTTAAAAAATGTTTCTTCTCCTGTATCTTTAGCTATGGGCAGAAAAGATTTGCTAGCATTTACTAAAGGATTATTCACTGATTTTAATGGGCTAAATTCTGATTTCTTACATTCTAATAAAAAGAGAAAAAAAAATCTTCTCATACTCTGGCAATAATTCTGTCAGATGAGCAAGGAAGGGAGGGAGAGTATGATTCTTCTGCTAACTCTCCTCAAGATGAAGATTCCGATTCTGAAGACTTATGAGAAACATGCTATTGTTTGTGTATGCTGTTTATTTTTTGGTCTTAAAGTTACTAAACATTACAGTGATGGCTGCTGTTCTGACTACCGGACAGCCAGGTAACTTAATTTAAAAACTAGCTTATGGTGGTGTGCTAGAACGACTATCTTTTGTTTGTGCTGCTTATCTTTTGGTCTTGCAATAATTAAACAGTACAGCGACAGCTGTTATTCGACTACTGGACAGCCAGGTAGCTTAATTTGTAAAATAGCTTATGTAACCATTGTATTCCTGTGCACTGACCCAGGGACTGAATTCCAATTGCCTGGGCACTTTTTTCCCCGACCTTGTTTGTGGCATGGTAACCTATGCTACACTTTGTAATTGCCAGCTGCCTGTAAAATGGAAGTTTTTTTGCTTCTTTCCTTTTCTTGCTTGCATTGTGTACTAGTAAAGGTTTAGTGATACCATCAGATAGATTCATTCCCTATGAACAATAGGGACATTTATTTTTTGTAGCTAATTTGAGTACCTCTGGTTTAAACTAAATGTGGCCAGTTCTCTACTCTCTAGCATTTGTTTGCATTTCCTATATGCATCGTTAAACCCTTATGCTGTTAATATCTGTTGTTCTGCAACACTATCTACCTGTAAAGTTACATTTGTGTGCTGTGTATACCTGCATTTATACTGCTTAACCTGCTTGTTACATACAATTTTTGAGTCAGGACTGCATGCAGTTATCCTACATACCAAAGAAAGTAGATATAGTCGAGGTGCTATTACTGCACTTAGCTATATAGCTCTTGTGATAAGTGAAACAACTGTGCTGTGAATATCTGCCTTCTAGCTACATGAAGTGTCAGCAATGTTAAATAATCTGTTTGTTTAGCTGCCTTCTAGATACATGATGTGAGCAGTGTTAAATAATTCAACTGTTTGCATCACTTGTTGCATTACTAACTGTTTATCCTGCCTTTACTTCTGGCACAAGTTATTTTTTTCCAGTTGTTGCTTGAATGTACTACCTAGGTATTTATGCATTTTTAAATATTTACAATCCACAGCAACTGCTTCTCTCCTCCCTTTCTTTCTTTTCCTCCATACTACTGACTTCCCCATCCCCCTCTTCTGCTGCTCCCTCTCTCTCCTCTCCAACCACTTCTATCTCTTAACTCTACATTTTTGCTGTCTCCTCTCGCTCTGTCCTCTTCTTTCCTGTGTCCATAGTGAGCACATTACCTGACCTAATTTGGCTGTTTTATTCTTTTTCTTTTTAACAAACAATACCAGTGGCCACAACTGCAAAGACTGACCTCAACCATACAACAACCACATCAAGTCCAAGCCTCTACAACCCAGGCAAACTTCAAAACAAAGTACCTCCAATAACATAATTGTATGTACACATATTGCCTTCTGGTAGCTTTCTCTTAAATAAGGCTGTAAGCACATCACTGAACCTTCTGCTGTGGTTACCCTGTCATTCTCCCTGCTCCATTACTCTGATTTAGGTCCCTGTCTATTTCTTAACTGTATACCTTGCATCAGCTCTAATAGGGCTAATCTGTCTCTACAGGTTATACTGGTTTGAGAGAGTGTATGCGTGTGTGTGTGTGTCTGTGTGTGTGTGTGTGTGTGTGTGTGTGTGTGTGTGTGTGTGTGTGTGTGTGTGTGTGTGTGTGTGCACGTGTGTAACAAATAGGTAGGGGTGTGTGGATATAAGAAGTAGGTAGGTGGGGTCTGTATGCGTATATGTAAGAACTAGGTAGGTAAAGATAGGTGTGTGTGTGTGTGTGTGTGTGTGTGTGTGTGTGTGTGTTTGTGTGTGTGTATTTATGGATTGCCACTCTCATCCACTGAGCTTTGCACACCTACAAGCCAGATTAATGGTCATTGTACTGTCCTTCTGTAAGAGACGAGGGGGTGAGAAGTGGGCTGTGAGGATACTGCCCAAGGAGATATTTGGTCATGTGCACATATATGCGTGTGCGCATGGAATCACACACACACACAGACACACACACACACACACACACACACACACACACACACACACACACACACACACACACACACACACACACACACACACACACGGAAACTGACATCTGTACAATTTGAGCATCAAACAGCCCTTTTGTTTAAAAATATTTAATTTCCAACAGAGAAATGCTTGAGTAGCAGCAAAATTCCACACCCTCACTCTGAAATGCAGAGTGAGAAGTGCTAACAGCCCTAGTACTTGTCATCAATCCAAGCTGAGTCAACGGTAGTAGTACTAAGGTATGCCCTGCCTGCCCGGGTCCAACATCACTGTTGCTATATGTGTGTGTGTGTATACATATATATATATATATATATATATATATATATATATATATATATATATATATATATATATATATCTATATATTTATTGTTGGTGTGTGTGTGTGTGTGTGTGTGTGTGTGTGAGATATGTGCACATGACCAAATATCTCCATGTGCAGTATCCTCACAGCCCACTTCTCATAAGCACAAGTAAAAAAATGAGGGTTATGCTACTCAATGCCAGGAGTTTAAATCTCAAAATGCATGCGCTCAAAGCACTCCTAAGTATGGAGAACGTCGATAGCTGTGCAGTAACTGAAACCTGGTTCAAGGCTCCAGAGAGCACTCCAGCACTACTGGGCTATAACTCATACCACACATTTCAGCCACAGAACACAGACCGAAACACAAAAGGAGGGGGTGTATCCATATTCATCAAGGATACCCACACCTCCAAGTTAGTGGCGCGGCATGATACCTCTGAGATCATCCATGTGCAACTAACATCGGGCAAATCTGCAATGCAAATTGTGGCCTGCTACAGATCACCCTCCATGACCCAGGGCCACCACTCCGCCTTCCTGGAGACACTGGGAAAACATGAAGGTCCTACTGAACACCCTGATATTGGGAGATTTCAATTACCCTACCATTAACTGGGAAAACTACTTGAGTACAAACTCCCAGGCTCAGCGCTTCCTGGAATTTATCAACTCAAATGCCCTGGATCATCTGGTAAACTCCCCTGCCAGAGGCCACAACATATTGAACCTGGTCATCACCAACATGGGTGACAGGTGTTCCATACTGGAGGTCAACCCGTCTCTGGTTAGATCAGACCATAAACTAATCACCCTGGATGTCCACACCTCATCACCACCCCCAACCAAGGAAACCACAGTGAAAAACTTTTCTAAAGCAAACTTCACCTTACTTAAGGCAGAGGTGGTAAGTTTCACAGCCCCCACGCTAAAGGATAACACTTCCCAAGATGAAGAATCCTTTACAATTGCACTCTATGAGCACCTACAAGGATGCATGGATCGTGCCATCCCTAGCAAAACTAAGACTCACTCCCCTAAGAGAAGGAAACCAGTCTGGTGGACCCCTGCTATAAACAGGTTATACAACAGAAGGAGGAAACTAGTTCAGAAAAAAGCAAATCCCAAGAAGGAAAGACATCCCTGATCAGTATCAGTTAGAAACTAAGGTCCCTCATAAAATCATCCAAAGTTGACTTCGAAAGAAAAATAGCCAAGGATTTGAAAGATAACCACAAAGCCTTCTTTAGCTATGTCAAGAATCTAAGTAGCAACTCACAGATGTGTTCTGAGCTAGTGCAAAATAGCACAAAATATACTGAACCTACTGATATTGCCAACATCCTGGCTGATAGATTCAGTGCAAACTTCACTTCCCTCTCACCTTCAAAAGGGCCCACAACAATACCGGAAAAGTGTAGCGTCCTGGAAATCAAGGAAGCACAGGTGAAAATAGCACTTTCAAAAGCCAAAAACACAGCATCAATGGGGCCAGATGGTGTCCCAGGCTGCATCTTGCACGAACTACAGAACAAACTAACCCCCCCACCTAAACACGCTTTTCAACCTCAGCCTCTCCACAGGCTACGTGCCCATAGAATGCTGCACAGCAGCGGTTATTCCGCTCCACAAAGGAGGGGCCACGACTGACCCTGGTAACTTTTGCCCCATAAGCCTGACTATCCTGGTCTGCAATGCTATGAAGCGCATCATCATGGAACTCATTAACAAAGACATTCGGCACCACCAAACACTTGACCTGACCCAGCTCAGCTTTGTTAAGGGCAGATCATGCCTACTAAACCTGGTTGACTTCTTCGAGACAGTCACCAAGGCTATAGACAAGGGAAAGGTGGTTCACACAGCCTACCTTGATCTCGCCAAGGCATTCAACACCATTCCTCACTCAGGTATTATAGAAAAACTCACCAGCCTGAACATAAACCCCTACGTCACAAGGTGGCTTACAAACAGAACTAACAAGGTAAGAATAGCGGGTTCCAGGTCCGACTCTAAACCAGTCACAAGTGGTGTCCCACAAGGCTCGGTTCTGGGACCCCTACTGTTCAGCATATATTTCTCAGAAGTACAGGCAAACACAGGAGGACTATGGCTAACCAAGTGCGCCGATGACTGCAAACTGGGAGTCATAATTGGCTCTCCGGCTAACACGGACATCCTTCAAAAAGGCCTTACTGAGACAGACACCTGGTGTCAAAGTCATGGCCTCAAGCTAAATGCCAAAAAATGCATAGTCATCCCGTTTGGGGAAAACAAAATACCCACAAATTACCACATAGGTGGCAGCCTCCTTAATACAGAAGAGGTAATAAGAGATCTGGGGACCAAGGTAGATAGTAATCTCTCCTTTGACAATCATGTTGCCAAAGTAGTTAGGAAATCCTTCTATGTGGCCCATCTAATTACTAAGGGGTTCACATCTAGAAATAAAGAGGTTATAGTGCCCCTCTACTTGTCACTCATCAGACCCATCATAGAGTACAATGCCCCATTTGGGATGTACCTCACAAGACACTTCCAACCGCTGGAAATACCACAAAAGCACCTCACCAAGAGGATTACTGGCCTCAAACATATGTCCTATGCAGCCCGACTGAAAAAACTCCGGCTGTACTCAGTGGCATATTGCTTACTCAGAGGTGATCTCTGCCTGACTTACAAAGCCATGTCCAACTCAGAATTGATGGACATGCTCCACCTAAAGAAATCTAAGTCACTGCGAGCCACGGACTCTAGTGAGCTAAACCTAGCCACAACAATAAATAGAAAATGCTGGAGGGATAGATTCCTGTCACAGAGACTACTAACTACATTAGGCAGAGCACCTCATTAACACTCTTCAAGAGAAGCCTTGATGAGTGGATGGGTAATAGAAAATATACCCCTGGGATCACTTCATTGGGTCTGCTTGACAGAGGCTCAGTTAATTAATCAATGGGGCGGCGAAAGCCGACACACTCTGGCTAGGCTTATAAATGCCCTTGGGCAGATATCCTCATACCTACCTATGAACCTATAAAATATGAAGTAGGTATGTGTGTGTGTGTGTGTGTGTGTGCGCGTGTGTGTGTGTGTGTGTGTGTGTGTGTGTGTGTGTGTGTGTGTGTGTGTGTGTGTGTGTGTGTGTGTGTGTGTGTGTGTGTGTGTGTGTATGTGTGTATAAGAGGGAGGTAGCATACTGCTCAGCTGTCCAGGTTTTTGAAGAATGCCCAGATTTTTGCCCCATATTAATTCTAAAAAGGATAGAAGATGCTAAATAATACACATTTGAATTTTACACATCATATCCTTTAGAAAAATGCATACAAACACAGATCCTGTTGTTCTAGCATTGTTTAAGTTCATGTGAGCAATATTTATAATCTGCCCTATTTATTTTAGGCTTTGTCTAGATTTCTTGTACTAAGAGGTTAAGCTGTGTGTGTGTGTGTGTGTGTGTGTGTGTGTGTGTGTGTGTGTGTGTGTGTGTGTGTGTGTGTGTGAGTGTGTGTGTGTGAGAGAGAGAGATAGTGAAATGCCCTATTTAGAGTTAGCAGGTGGAATTTATTTTCAAGTGCATTTTCAAGGAATTGTGAGCTTCAAGGGAAGAGAAGTTTACTGTTGCTCATGCTAAGTCTATCTAAAATGTGCAACTGTTTTGTTTGGCAAATGATATCACTAGTGTGGTACAGAATTTTAAAGCAATGTTAGTAGCACAGCAGGTAGTGTATTGGATCTTGATGTAAAGGGCTGTATGTTCTACTCCCACACCATGTAGATTTGTATTTTAAGGGGTGGGATGTTGCAATCCTGAATATGTTCTCCTTTGGATTAGATGTCTAGTGACTATGAACCTTTTTTTTAGCTTGCCACCAATTCCCTATTGCAGTATACCAGCTTGCCATTTTTTAATGTAACAAAGGCAGTGTATTCTTCAAAAGCAGCAGGCACTGATTTTGTAGATGAAACACTGAAATATAAATACCTCAGTCTAGATGACGCAGTTGAATTTTTTAATACTACCTTCCTGAACATCCTTAATTACCATGCCCCCATAAGATTTTCCAGAACCAAAGCACAACCCTCCCCATGGCTACAGAAAACCACTAAGTCAGAAATGAAAAACAGGGATAAAGCCTGGGAGCACTGGCACAAAACCAAAACCCCCTCAGCTAGACAGAAATTCCTAGAACTATGCAATAGAGTCAAAAAGCTAATAAAACAGGACAAATTCCAATACTACCAGTCTGCCCTAGACTCCTCACAACACAGCCCCAAACAATTCTGGTCCTCCATAAATTCCATCCTCCACCCAGGTAAAGTCAGTACCCCTCCTCCTAACATCCCTCACTCCTTAGAAAATATTGCTACCTCATTCAACACACACTTCACACAAACCATACTATCACTAGCTAAACAATACAACCCCCCTCCCCTCCAACCCACACCTTCAACTAGTAATCTCCCCACTGCCTTCTCTTTTTCTCCTGTATCTACCTCCAACAGAAAAAAACTCTTAACCAAACTTAAACCCACCAAATTAGCAGCAGACAACCTCCCAAGTGAATACCTACAAATCGCAGCTGATGCTCTGGCCTACCCAGTATCCATCTTGATTAACCAATCTTTGTCAGAAAGTTACGTTCCCACACTGTGGAAAGTATCACATATAATTCCCCTCGACAAAGGCGGACCCTCCGCAGAACTAACCAGTTACCACCCCATAGCTATTCTCTCTCCACTCTCCAAAATACTAGAGAGATGCATACACTCTCAGGTCTCAGACTACCTCCTTACTAACAACCTCCTTTCCAGTACTCAGCATAGTTTCCAACCAAACCATAGCACCACCACTTCCTTACTCTCCTTTACTAACACTATCCTTCAGCATAAAAACAATGGCTATCTCTCCTCTGCTACTTTCCTAGACCTATCTAAACCATTTGACATGGTCCCACACAAGCAACTTATCTCTGTCCTCAATAACCTATCCTTCTCACAATCAGTCACCAACTGGTTTCAGAGTTACTTGTCTGACCGCCAACAATCTGTTGTATGGCAGAATGACATATCTCCCCAACAACCTGTCTCCGTAGGGGTTCCACAAGGATCCATCATTGGACCCCTACTCTTCTCTGTTTACACCAATAATCTAGCCTCTGCCACCAAACATGGCACACTCATACAATACGCAGATGACTCGACCATCATCTGCTCAGCCCAGTCCCTACCCAAACTGCAAAACGTCACACAGGAAGCCTTTTCCTCTGTTGAAACATGGTTATCCGATGCCCAGTTAATACTCAACCCAAACAAAACTAAACTACTCATCTTCCAACCCACCAAACATACTCAAAACAACTCTCACTTTAACATCACAGCAAAAGACAACACCACTATATACCCAACTGAACACACCAAATTGCTAGGAGTGGAAATAGACAATAAACTAAAATTTGACATTCACATATCCATGACAATAAAAAAAGTCCACAAAAAACTAGGAGTGTTATACAGAAATAAGCAATTACTCACCAAAGCAGCAAAGATTTCAACAGCAAATTCCCACCTTATCTCCACCCTACTTTATGCCTCTCCAGTATATACCAACCTAAGGCAATGTGATCTAAACAAGCTAGAGACCTGCTACAACAAAATCACCAAATTCACCACAGGGGCATCCTACCGTAGTCACCACTGTCTCTCACTTGCTGAACTGAGCTGGCTTGAACTCCCTCACCTCCTTCAGTGGTATCAACTCTCACTCGCCCACAAACTAGTAAACCATCCACTAAATGTCCCATCCCTCCACAATCTACTCCAACCCTATCACACCACCAGACCACTAAGATTCAGCAACAAAAATCACTTGCAGATCACTAAAGCCAATAACTCTGCTGGTGAAGCACTATTTTCTTGCACCATAGCCAAATTATGGAACTCACTCCCACCCACAATTACCTCTGTACCATCATGCACCCACTTCAAAACTTTACTAAAAGCGCACCTAAAAAATGCTGGCTATGCCCTTGCAACTCCCACTCTAATATCATCCACTCCATCCAGCCACTACCTTTCTTTCCACTCCACTAACTACCTTGATTATAGCAAGCTCAGATGCTCATAAGCCTAGTACTTATTATACAGCAGGAACTTCTCATTGTAACATTTGTTAATGTCTGTTATGTACTTCACAGATAAAGATTCTAGTTGTCTACTGATGTACTATGTTCTTCATCTGTAAATATGTTCTAAGTAATTGCTATGTTAAATTGTTAATCGCTATGTAATCCAATGTAACTACTGTCTATTTTACTGTCGAGCTTTTCTCCCCGGGCCTCCGCTGAAAATGGACCTACGTCCAGTCGGACACCCGGTCAACAAATTTAAATAAATAAATAAAATAAAGTTGGTTTCTAGCAACAACCTCTTCATTAGTTTCAGATCTCTTTAATGTGGAATTATTCAGATGACTTATACTTCTGCAAAGATTGTGCATATTGACTGATATTGGTGGATTGTATGACAGAAGTTTGAGTGGCCTTTTACAGTTGAAATATTCTGAATTGGGCAGTTTGTCATTACAGGGTTCATATGTTTTGCTTCATCGCTTATTGGAAAAATGTTCAAAACTATAAATTTAAAACACACTCTAACAAGTGGTGCTGTATTATACAAGGGATATAATTAATTTATTATATATGATAATTAATACAGTCAGGAAGGTGAATCAAAGAACTTTTACATGGTTCTAAAAACATGTGCAAGGAGCCTATGATTTGAAAACAACCCAAAGATAAACTTAACCTGCCACTGGCCAGATGCATTTTCTTTGAATGTGGGTTTCAATGCTGTTTCAGTAAATGTGAGTTTCAAAGGCAGAGAAGTGTTAATGCTAAGCCTGTTTTCTTTGTAAGACTATTGCTTTGTTTAGGCTTAGCAAATGAGTACCAGTGTTTGTGCTATAAACTTTGAAATAAAAGTGGCAAATTAAATCCAAATATCTGTAATCTTTGTAGAAGTAAAGCATAAAACAGTATGCACACTGAGAGTTTTGAACAGTGTTTATGGCAACTGGGAGAAATAGGACACTGGAATGGCTGCGGGGGGGGGGGGTTGGGGGGCACTGCATAGGGGAGCTCTGGGTTTGCACCCCTCTGCAAAAAATCCTGCAGGCTCCCCTGTTTGTAACATTAACTACTCAGATGCAAAGGACAGAGGGAAGTCAGGATTATTTCATGCTTTACCCAATTGGTTAGATTAAGTGTTTTTTTAATTAAGCCCAATAGCTTGCTACCTGCAATCTATCTTCCCTTCTCAGAGGGAAAATCATACTACTGTAGGTCTGTACCCCTCCAAATGAAGGTCCAGTCCCAAATTAAACTAAACTTTGAGTTCTTCCTCAGTTGCACAACCATTTTCATAACTCTTTGATGCAAAGTACTCTATCATTCCCCATGTCATGCAAAAGTAGTACTTCTGAGAATGTCACTATGCATGTTGCTTCCATCTTGTCCCAAATCCTTCTACACTCTTTTAATTTCTTTTTAATCAGGCAATCTGTCTTATATGGACAATGATATTAAAGTTCCAGCCTTGTGCAACTAATTCTATGATCTTGAGTATTTGCTCCAAGTTCAACGTATACAGTACCTCTTTGTGTTTCATCCAAAATGTTATGAACCTCTTTACAGAATCCCAAGGGGAAAAAAATGTGTTTAACTGTAAGGGCTGCAACAAATCCCCTGTGGTTCTCCTTTAAAAATGCCTTTGTCAACTTCCACAGTCTCCAGTGTGACACACTTTTAGGATATTTAACAGAGCTGGGACAAACGTCAGGTAAGCATAGCTTCAGGCTAGGAGTCTGTTCCACTGTCCCTTATCCCTGAGCGCATTATGGTTTGACTGCACCTTCATAGGTAGTAGTGGTGGTATTATGGGTAATTTGTAGGAAAAAGCAGCCTCCTACATTTTGACTAATTATACCTTGAAATGTGTTATCTTCTGTCAGTCGGCAAAGGTTCATATATAAGAGGCAATACCATACCCTTTAGAGGGTTTTCCTGAAGACTGATGCTTCACAGTTTCTGTACTATTACCCCTCACAATATGTTTTTATTTTTTTTAATTACAATGTATCACATTTCTAGTCTTTATTTTTTTCCAACAGACATCTTTATTAAATTTTCACACATGGCATAGACAATCTTACATTTATATAAAAGAAAAACAAACAAAATTACATCACTTTAGTTGTAAACCATATACATCACAGACACCACTGAAAAAACTATAGTTGCAAACATTGTGCGTCACTTATAATCCATCCAGTCATTGTCAGTTACGCATTATACCTCGTTCCTGCTTACTGCTTTGCATATATTGTTCCCACAATTCCCATTTTTTTCCTTTGTAGTTTGCTCCTTCCCTTCTCTAAAGAACCCAGTTCCAGTTGTTTAATCTATGTTACTATATTCACTGCTTCTAGTAAAGCTGGTCTAGACTTTGATTTCCATTTTCTAGAAATTGTCTTTTTGGCAACAACCATAATTAGATTCAACAAGGCTTTACTATGTCTAGGTAATTCATATTCTGTATCATAACTCAAAAAAAAAAATCAGCTCCCCAGTCAATTCAATCTGCTCACCCACCATCTCTGACAGTGTTCTGCAGGGAATCCCTAAAGTCTGCCAGTTCATTACACAGCCACCTCTTTCTTGCCCATCACACTTCCAATATTTGCTATCCACCTGTGGAAAAATTCTTTGGAGTCTACTTGGACTATAAAAATACCTATGTAAACACTTCCAAGAAAAGATCCTAAATCTTCTAGACTTTGTTGCATAATGCTTCTTGTCTTTAGGGTAGTAGAAGCATAGGGAATGATCTAGACGCTTCTCTGATACATCTATTTATCTGTGAAGAGTAAATTCCTATAATAGTCAAGGCATGCCCCTTCAAAAAACAGCATTACTTTTGGTGAGAAACTTGGGAAAGGATTCAGAGAAAGTACTGCCACTATAGCCTGAAGCAGAGGAAGAACATACAAATGCTAAAGTCAGCTGACAGGCTTTCATTTAAGGAATGTTCCAATAAGAAGGAATATACCCCATTCTATGGCAGCTGCTGAATGACATTGCTTAAAACGTAAGAATTCTGCCAGAGAAAGTGTCATGTGACATATTTCATTTGACTACAACAGATAGCTAAAACACACCAGTAGCACATAAGTACACACTCTTTCATTTAATTTATGAAAGCAAAGTTGAATGAACATCCCAGAAAAGAAGCCTAAAATTCACACATATTATTATGCAAGAAACATATCAGGGTGATTTTATCAATTAAGTAGATGTTTTCTTCCCACTTGCTCTTTCCTACATATCTATTTGAATGAACTGCATAACAGCCTAACAGCCAATAAGAGTCAACAACCCCAGCATACTTTAAAAGTTAAATAAACATTTGCAAAAAATAAAAAAATACCCTTGACAAAGACAAATAATACAGCATTTTAATTGATTTATTTGTGTTGCATTGAATATTAATTGAACTGGAAGTTTTGACTCTGTTTCTTCAGTTAGTATTTGCTAGATTTTATTGCCTGTAAGAATCCTGCATAGACAGTAATTGCAGTCGGGGGTAGTCTTATTCATTGATATCCTGTTAATGCCTATTTAAGTGGTACATTTTGGAATATTTTCTGCTTAAAACCTGAGCTTTGGCCGGCTAAGATCTAGTTGTAATTCAACTGGACGTATAAGAGAATTTAAGTACCTTTTATCTGCATTTTTTTCAACTTACAGCATTTTAATTGATTTATTTGTGTTGCATTGAATATTAACTGAACTGGAAGTTTTGACTCTGTTTTTTCAGTTAGTATTTGCTAGATTTTATTGCCTGTAAGAATCCTGCATAGACAGTAATTGCAGTTGGGGGTAGTCTTATTCATTGATATCCTGTTAATGCCTATTTAAGTGGTACATTTTGGAATATTTTCTGCTTAAAACCTGAGCTTTGGCCGGCTAAGATCTAGTTGTAATTCAACTGGACGTATAAGAGAAGTTAAGTACCTTTTATCTGCACTTTTTTCAAATAATACAGCATTTTAATTGATTTATTTGTGTTGCATTGAAAATTAACTGAAATGGAAGTTTTGACTCTGTTTTTTCAGTTAGTGTTTGCTAGATTTTATTGCCTGTTAGAATCCTGCATAGACAGTAATTGCAGTCGGAGTAGTCTCATTCATTGATATCCTGTTAATGCCTATTTAAGTGGTACATTTTGGAATATTTTCTGCTTAAAACCTGAGCTTTGACCAGCTAAGATCTAGCTGTATTCAACTGGAAGCATAAGAGAATTTAAGTATCTCTTATCTGCACTTTTTTCAAATAATACAGCATTTTAATTGATTTATTTGTGTTGCATTGAATATTAACTGAACTGGAAGTGTTGACTCTGTTTTCTCAGTTAGTTTCCTACCCACCCTCCCTGGTTTTGTTTTGGTATTAATCTTAGTGGCTTTGAAACTGCCCACCCCTCTTGTAAATTTGTGTTTGGATACTCCTTCTGGTCCCATCTCATTTGCTCACTCAACTGAGTGCAGTGAGATCATATTCTAATTTTAGGCACACCTACTGTGTACAAAGAGAGTACCTGGGAAAGAAAAAAAATGTTAAGCTTGTTTCCTGCATTTCCTATAAGTGGTCTAGACTGTTTGTAGACTTCTGAGCCTCCAAGCCTTTCTGTGTTGGAGGGAAGCCTTCTAGCTTAATTTTGTTTCTTAGAACTAGCCACTTTTCTAGTTTCAGCACTCAAATCTGTTTCTTTGAACTCAGCACTTGTTCAGAACTCATTGTAAGCACTAAATAAGCTGAAAATTACTACAGCACTCAACTTTCCTTACTTGTCTAGAGGAAAGCAATTTTTAGTATTTAATAAATAAGCACCTATCCAGGCATGTCTAAGGGTCAGCTCCCGGTGATTTCTCCTGTCTACCTGATGAATCTGGGCATCTTGGGGCAATGCAGCAATTGCCTCATGTACACAGACAACCCTCTCCTCCTACCATCCAACACTACAACCTGTGAAAGATGGACTTATATAGCCAAACTGGAAGCAAAGCTCTCTTCACCCAAGACTGGACTAGACAGTCAAGAGGAGAAGGTAAACACTTGCACCACACTACACTCATCACATAGTCCCTCAAAACCTACACCACCAAAACACACGCATAGAAACACAAAACACACACCTACATTCACGGAGGCTCTCAATAAAAACCTGCCCAAGCATCAGGGACCTCCAAAGCAGAAATGCAAGCAAACTCCACCCCCAAACACAACCCAAATTACACATAGCCTACAAACTCAGTGTGCCAATCAACCACAGCCCAAAAGGCATAACAACATAACCAACACTCTAGTCATAGTTGACTATATAGTGAGGCACACTGATGTTCCACTCACCAGGCTAAACAAGGAGAACGTTACTGTCAGCTGCCTGTCAGGTGCCATGATCTGCCACATAAAGCACGCACTCAGGTCACTCCACAACAAGTACAAATATGACACTGTCATTGTCCATGTTGGTGTGAATGACATGAGACATACCTCCCTGGATTACATGAAAAGAGACATGGAGGAGCTCTCTGATCTTGCAGCCCAGGCAGGTATGATCCAAGCCTTGAGTAGCATCCTGCCATCACCCAGTAAGATACAACAGTACAAGGACAAAATGATTGACTTCAATAATTGGCTAAGCTTCTGGTATCATTCTAAGGGGATCCAGTATTTGTCTGCTTGAGACGACATGATCGACACACCATGATGCTTTGCCAGAGATGGCCTGCACCTCTCGCCCTTGGGATTCAGGATACTGGCAAATGCTCTTGCCACCTCTATAGTGCCTTTTTTAGGCAAGGTTCAAATGACAAATTTGCCACCGTAACAGGTACAAGCAAGCAAAATCTGAGGGTAATGCTACTCAATTCTAGAAGTCTAAACCTCAAAATGCACTCACTCGAAGCACTCCTTAAAATGGAGAACATCGACATCTGTGCAGTGACAGAGACCTGGTTCAAAGCTCCAGAGAGCACCACTGCATTACCAGGCTATAATTCATACCACACCTTTCAGCCACCTAACTCGGAACGAAGCACTAATGGTGGAGGCATGTCCATATTCATTAAGGATATCCACACCTCCAGGCTAGTTGCACAGCATAATGCATCCAATATTATTCAAGTAAAACTAACTCTGGACTTGACAGTCAAGAGGAGACCAAATTGTAGCTTGCTACTGACCCCCTACCATGCCCCAGGATTCCCACTCCTCATTTCTTGATACACTGGAAAGTATTAGGGTACAACCCAACATCCTAATAATGGGTGATTTCAACTACCCCACTGTCAAAGGAAAAAACTTCAAAGACCAATACATGTAAGGTTCAGTTAAGGCACTTTAATTTACTTGCAGCAAGGAGACAAAAGCATGCAAATACAAGGATTTCTCTAACTACTAACAAGAAGTATGTTCATTCTTATACTATTTTACAAGACATGGCCTTCTAAGCTGACGTAATCAAACACAACTTTCAGTATTGTTCTACAGCAGATGTTACTCAGATTTTCTGCTGACATGACTAGATTTGTGAGAAACTTTTTAGAAAAACAACCTGGCCTTGGTGACCATTAATCCATTTACAAGCGTCTATTGTACAGTGTTACATTTCAAGGTACTTTTCTAATACAGTTACAAGCAAATGCTGATTGCAGTTCATATTTTCAAGCAGGCTTTGTACTAATTATCTGTAACCTCTACAGCTGTGTATTTTCTCATGGCACAGTGGAACTTCTTGTCTAAGTTTCATACAAGTAGTATTGTTCTATTCATTATTTTCCTAACACAAGCAGAAATCACCTGCTTCTCAGTAAATTTCCAAGGCACAAGCAAGATTTCAGCTAACAGTACAAGGTCAGAAAGCAACTGCAGTTTGTACAGATTTATGCAGTATAAAATAGAATAAATGTGTTAACTCTTTTTCAAGCTTCTAAATGCACTAAGCATATTGCTAATACACACATTAATACATATTTTTCTAACATTTCCCCCCCATTAATACTTTTATTCTACTTTCAAAATAAGCAAAAACAGTTTGTTTTCTTCTCCTAACCTCTTCCACTCAGAATTTGCAGTTAAGAGAGTCATTCAGTTTAAATTTATGAAAGCATTTTTAGTCTTTTAACAGTTCTTCAAACTCAGTACTTTGATATAAGGTTTCAGAAACTGACATGTCTATAAGGTCTTTAATCAGTCTTTTCATGCAGGGGATACCACAACAAACACATACTCCCAGTAGAAGCATACCTACACAAATGGCAATCAGGATGTTCATTAGGATGGTACCCCACCCCCAAAACCACTTCTGGAAAAAGTCTGTCAGTGGGTTTGGGCTTGGTTTGGTCATGGCCGACACTTGCTGAATTACCTCAAGATGATTGTCTATCTCGTGTTTATAGTCAGGAATATACAAACAACATTCTTCTTGGATTAAAGTGCATGTACCACCTCTTGCCGCTAGGGAGAAGTCAAAAGCCATGCGGTTTTGGAGCACTACAGTTCTCATAGCATTCAGTTCATCAGTCACCAATTTGAGAGCAGAAAAACTTGCGTTGCTCATTACTTCGAGAAGGTTTGACAGTTTTCTCAGCTCCCATATCGATTTCACTGCTCCATATGCTGGTAATATGCCTGCCTACGATATAACGCTATCACTCAAGTCCATGTGTGTCAGTCCTTTGCCTAAAGAGTGATGGACTTTCTAACGTGCATCGATTTGTCCCACTGGATTTACAGGTTTCTTGATGACTTCTCGGACATTTCGAATTTTCCCATGAGGCAAAACTGCAATGTGTCGTATGGCCGGAACCAGGTAATCCAAAAAACAACTGCCGGATCAATTCTCGGGTAACCATTTGTATGCCTTTCTACCACACACAAAATAACAATCCTCTACTTTAGTAGTAACCTTGCTATGAATATACACTCGCCCTGCATGCAACATTTTTCTATCAGTTATAGAAAGCTGTTTATAAAGAACAGAATCATGTTTTACTTCATCAAGTGTTTTGTGCATCAATCCAAAAAATGAATCATAGTTTGTATTACAATAAAGATCTACTTTGTTACCTTTAGTGTAACATCTCTAAGGAACAGTCACATTGCAATTGCTCCAACCCACCTGAACAGTATCATTTTTATAAAAACACACAATTCCCTTTTGTGGAACAGACAAGTGCAATGCTATTTTATCTTGTGCTGTAATGGTTGAGGTATCATAAATCAAGTTCTCCCATGTCTCATTGACCTCTAGGGGGACTGTAGTCATTAATAACCCCTTGTATGCTGTCAGCAAAGCTATGCAAATCCAGCAATTCAAAACATTGAAAGTCTCAGCATACACATATTTAATTGCCTGGCAAGTGTTTTAAAGTTTGGATGCCAGTTTATGAGTAACGCTTCACATTTATTCAGTTCAGTCTGTGTGGCTGGGAAAAGAAAAGGCCACAACAAAAAGATTATTGTCACAAATACAGTTAACAGGATGATTATGCAATACTTCTGAGGAAAGGGTTGTTCTGCATTCCTGTTTCTTCTGGACTCTATCATTTTTGCTCTTGGCATGTAACAAGATTTTTGTCCAGTTCAAAGTTTTTAACTAATTTACAGGGCGACAAGTGGATCCAAGAGGCATGCTCCATGATTTTGACTGCAGTGGGTGTTGACAAAAGCACTTGATATGGACCTTCCCACTTCGGAGACGCCCAGTTTTTCTTCTTGACCACCTTCAGCCAGATCCACGCTCCAGGGGGCACTGCCACTTCTGACGGTCTGGTTCATTCTTTATCTGAAACAGAATTTAACTGCAGCAAATGCTTAGAATTTAACAAATTACGCATATACTCTGCTAATGTACTGTCAGCTTCCTGGTCTGCGTGCATGAGAGATTTCCACTGAGGTATATAGTAAGCCCTTCCAAAGAGCTTTTCAAAAGGAGTCAATCCTTTTGCATTTGGAACAGTTCTCATGTTCAACAGTGCCAGGGACAGACAGTACACACAGTTTCTCTGTGTTTCTGCTACTAATTTTCTTAGCTTGCTCTTTAAAATCCCATTATGTCTCTCTACTAGCCCTGCTGATTGAGGGTGATATGCACAATGATTTTTTAGGGAAATGCAAAAATGTTTACTTAATTGCTGTATGGTCTGATTCACGAAGTGTGTGTCGTTGTCACTGTAGATCCTTTCCAGAATGCCAAATCTAGGGATGATTTCTTTAACAAGAACTTTGGCCACGGTCGTAGCGTCTGGATTTTTAGTCGGAAAGGCTTCCACCCATCTGGAAAACACATCTACAATGACAAGACAATACTTCTTATTTTCACATTTATTCAACTCTATGAAATCCATACAAATAGTATGAAATGGATATGGTGGTGTAGGGAAACTCCCTTGCTTGGGCTTTAATGCCCCTTGTGCATGATGTTTATTACAGATGTGGCATAACGAACAAAAATCTTTAGAGTAATTTGTGAATCCTTACGTCGTGAACACTTGGTTCACCAGCTGTACCATCCCCCCTGTTGAGACATGGCACTGCCCATGGCTCAACAAAGCTGCATATCTAAACAAATTAGACGGCAATATCGGTTTCCCTTCTTTAGAGATGTACAGTCCCTTTTCGAGAATTGCTCCTCGTTTTACCCATCTTTGTTTTTCAGTTTGTGTAGTAAGTGTTTGCATTGTCTTTAACATTTCTAAGTCTAAAATCTCAGAGGGTTGTAATTCCTCATTCAAAAGAAATACTTCTGAAGCTGCCTGCTTTGCAGCTGTATCAGCTCTCACATTACCTTTTGAAATCCTGTCCTGTTGCTTGGTATGAGCTGTGCATTTACAAATAGCTACTTTCTGAGGTAACTGAATAGATTCTAAAAGATCTAAAATAAACTGTGCATGATTGATTGGTTTGCCAGTAGATATCATTCCTCGATTTTTCCACTGTTGCGCAAAAACATGTACAGTAGAAAAAGCATACTGGCTGTCAGTAAAAATGTTCACACATTTACCCTTTGCTAAGGTACATGCCCATGTCAAGGCAATCAATTCTGCTGCCTGTGCAGATAAACTATGTGGTAAAGATTTTGCTTCTATAATGTCTGTGTTAGAAACTACTGCATATCCTACTAGGTTCTGTCCTGCAGGACCCCTTTTGCATGAGCCGTCCACGTAGTATGTCACCTCGGCATCATCCAAGGGAACATCCGTAAGATCTTTTCTAGGCAGTGTCTTTTGCTCAATCACCTGCAGGCAGCTGTGTGGTGTGCCATTTGCAGGGGTTGGGAGCAAGGTAGAAGGGTTCAAAGTTGTACATCATTCAATTGTCATATGAGGTTGGCGCAACAATATAGTCATACAGGAAAGATGCCTAGCAGGGGAAAGATATGCTACCTTCTCTTGCAGTAAAATAATCGCGACTGCATGAGGCACTCTCAATGTGAGAGGGTGGAACAACACTACTGAGGCTGAAGCCTGTACTGCCATTGCAGCTGCAACTACTGCTTGTACACAGTGAGGTAAAGACCATGCCACTGGGTCCATTTGTGATGAATAATAAGCAATAGGGCGTTGTTTGTCCCCATGCTGCTGTGTTAATACTGATGTCATATAACCTTGCTTACAATCTACAGTTTGGAAAAAACGTTTATGATAGTTTGGTAATCCCAAAACTAATGAGGACGCTATTAACTGTTTCAGTTTGCAGAAAGCAGATTCTGCTTCTGGTGTCCATTGTAGTAAATCCTGTGCTGCCATAGGCTTTTTATAAATCAGGTTAGTCAAGGCATAGTTTAGAATCCAACTCCGACAAAAATTAGTCGTACCCAGGAAGGACATCATTTCCTTCTTGGTAGTGGGTTTTAGTGCTTGCAAAATCGCTATTTTTCTGTCCTCATCTAATGTCCTACCTTCCTTGGATATTACATATCCTAGGTATTTAACTTGTTTTTTCCAAAGCTGCAGTTTATTTTTGTTTACTTTATGTCCTTCAGTGGCTAAAAATTGTAATAGCGCTATGGTATCTTCTTTACAATCTTGCTGGGTGGGGGACGCCAGCAGGATATCATCAACATAAAGCAAAATCTGACTACCTCTCAGTGGGGTAAACTCCGCCAAGTTGCTTGCCATTTCTTGTGAGAATATTGTTGGACTTTCACAATACCCCTGTGGTAGACGCTATACCTTTTCCCCTGAAATGTGAATGCAAACCAATGCTGACTGTCAGGGTGTATCGGTATCGAAAAGAACGCATTGCTGATATCTACCACAGAAAAATATTTCTGTTGAGGTTTTAAATCAGTGTGTGGGTCTGGCACTGTAGGTGCCCTTGGTATTACTGCGTCATTTACAGCTTGTAAATCCTGGACCATACGCCACCCTCCATTCACTTTCTTAACAGGAAATAAGGGTGTGTTACATGGTGAATCAGGAGATTCCACCAGCACCCCTTCCTTTAGTAAAGCTGCTATAATAGGTTTGATTCCTACCTCTGCATCTTTTCTTAAGGGATACTGTCTCTTTTGTGGTCTAAATGCTGACTTTGGCGTAATAGTAACTGTTCCCGCTGTATGAATAAGTCCTACATCTGATTTTCCTGTCAACCAGAGATTTTCTGGTATATTCTGTAAAGCATTCTCTTCCTCCTTCAATAGGAGTGCCAATCAGCTGTCCTTGCTAGACAGCAAGTGTACAGCTGGGTGTGTCTGAGTTATCCAATTCAGCTTCTGCACTTGTATTCCTTGTTCTGATAGTTCTAACTCTGTCTGTTTTTCCCATCTCGTGACTTTTTCTCCTAAATTTACCCATTTTACATTCTTGTCCTTAGTTAAGCTAACATGTGGTAATCGATTAGATCTATAGAGTGCAAAGAACTCCTGGGGCAATGAACAGCTGGCTACACTATTCCCTTCTGTGTCCCAGTACAGATTATGTAATACCAATCTGTTTGCATGATTTCTAAACAATTCTTGCTCATATTCCTTATCAGGTCCTGGTGTATTACAATAATACAGAGTACAGTGCAACAAATGCTGTTTATCAATGTCAAGGGAGGGGAACTTGCTGATGGCTACATTCATCAAGTCTTCGGTCACTGCCCCTGGACCAGTCATAACCAAGTCCTGGCTGTACCAATAAAACATTTCACTCTCCAGCTGCACTGCAAAGGTATCAATTTGTCGCTGTGCTTCCATACCCTGCATAGTCGGAACTACTGCTATACCAAATAGCTGCATAAGGTCTCTGCCCAAGAGGTTTATTGGGCATTTTGCAGATACAACAATTTTACTTTTCTGGGTCAATCCTGAGACAGGATCAGTTATCACAATATTATGGGAGAGGGGCTCCCGATACAGCTGTCCATTAGCTGCTTTCACTAATATGTAATCAGGTGACTCTGAATTCTCTGGCAGTTTGGAGGGATGTACCAGGGTCCATGATGCCCCTGAGTCACACAAGAATCTGACTTCCCTCCCTTCTACCAGGAGTGCTACTTCTGGTTTTGTGTCTGCTAAATAAAGCTCTAAGCTCAATAAAGCCAAATCCAATATTTCATTTTCTTCACTATCCGTGACTTCTTGCACTTCCTCTATTTCTTCTCTCACATTCTCTACTCCCTCTATCACATACTCATTTGTCCTTTCTCTGCTATCCCCTTCTAGTGATTCCTATCATATAGTCAGTCCTCACCCTCCTTATCCTCCGTGGTTGCCTTCTTGTTTTTCTTGCAATCCCTTGCCAAGTGTCCTTTATTACCGCATTTAAAACATTCACCCCTTTTCTGTCGCCCTTCAAAGTCCTCTGATCATTGATCAGATTGTTTGCTTCCCTGGGCATTTTTCTTGCCCTTTTTCTCAGACTGTACTACATATACTTCTGCTCCATCTTCTACAGAAAATACTTGGGCTTTCTTTTTCTTTTTGCTATTAAAATGCCTTTCAGCATGTCTAGCATATTCAAGCAATGACTGTAACCTGCTTGTACGGTGATCTACCATGTGTTTTGTAATAAAGCTGCTTTTAGGTGTAATACTGCCTTTCAAAAATGCATTCTTTAGCTGCTGCTCGTATGGGGAATTGTGTGTCTGATCTTCAGGAACCTGCATTCCACAATGGTTATTAAAACATTCTGATAGTCTGGCATAATATCTGTCAATAGATTCACCTTCATGTTGGATGCATTGATTAATTCAAGTCCAGTCTGCCCTAGGCTTCCATTTTTCAGAGATTCGGTCTGTAAGACCTTTCACTCTGTTGTCTAATTCTGCGCTGCTATGTGGGAGGGGCCTGAGCGCAATATCACGGGGATTCCAGTCGCCACTAATCATGTGCCAATCTGGTCCCACAATTTGTCTGACTACTTTTTCTACCTCTTCTCCGTTTAAATTATAACTCAGCCTCATTCCTTGAAAATCTTCTAAGAACTTTCTAAAATTAACTTTTGGATGGGGAATTCCCTCAGTGGCTTTCCGGATGTCTTCCGGAGTCCAGGTTCTATGCACTAGAATAGTTGGGTCCTGACCTTCTTGCCCTGCCTGAGGATTAGGCACTTCTATAAGTAGGCATATTTCTTCTTCACTCATAAATTGTAAATTTCTACCCATTTGATATAACTCAATGTCCCCTTTAGAGTTTCCTGCCTGTGTTCGAGACCTGGTCTCGACGGGATCTCTAATAAACGGTTTCGCTTTTGTAGTGTCTCTACTTATAGTGACAGCAGAATATCGCAGGGGTGGACTAACTTGTTCACTTGCCTCATATTCTGGTAAGGGAGGCGGAGGGGCCGATGCTATTACTAAGTTATTGTCCTCCTTATCTAAAAACATTGCTTTTGAATTATTACTCTTTTGTTCCCTTCGGTTTACTTCCTCAATCCACCTATGTGCCTGAGGAATTCCTAACTGACGTTGCTTTTTTACCCGACCTCTAGAATCAGTTTTAAGCTGTTTGACAAGTTTGACAAGTGAGGATTTTTCTAGTTTACCATCAAATTCATACTTATTAACCCATTTTGAGTAGTATTTAATATTATCAGCACGCTGTGACTGCATGTATTTTGCGTCTTCGGTTAACGGCGGATTTTGGGACCTTTTTGTACAATTATTACCCATTTTTGTTCTACCCTTTTAATTGTTACGTAACACCTTATTTTTAACGTGGTACCACGGATGTTTTTATAGTTTCTTCAGAATGACTGCCTACCTGCTCTGTTTCCCTGATCTATGTATGACAAGACAGTAATCTTTCTGTCCCTGACTTATAAATAAAGTCTCTAACAGAACAAATGCAAATCTAGTTCCTGATCTAAAACAGAAAAAAAAGGTAGATTCACCTTACCTGAGCCTTCGTGATTGATCACCTGGTTCGAGTAAACCCATCCTTCAGTCGCAGATCAGAAAGTGGCTGGCCTCTTTTGTACGACAATTCAGTCTGAGGACTTTTCAAATAAGAAGAACCGATGTGGTTTCTTCCCCGTACGGTTTCAAGCCACCTGGCCTGTCTGATCCGAGGCGAAGTGAAGGTTTCCGGTCCGAATGACCAATCTGTCAAAGGAAAAAACTTCAAAGACCATTACACGTAAGGTTTAGTTAAGGCGCTTTAATTTTCTTGCAGCAAGGAGACAAAAGCATGCAAATACAAGGATTTTTCTAACTACTAACAGGAAGTATGTTCATTCTTATACTATTTTACAAGACATGGCCTTCTAAGCTGACATAATCAAACACAACTTTCAGTATTGTTCTACAGCAGATGTTACTCAGATTTTCTGCTGACATGACTAGATTTGTGAGAAACTTTTTAGAAAAACAACCTGGACTTGGTGACCATTAATCCGTTTACAAGCGTCTATTGTACAGTGTTACATTTCAAGGTACTTTTCTAATACAGATACAAGCAAATGCTGATTGCAGTTCATATTTTCAAGCAAGCTTTGTACTAATTATCTGTAACCTCTACAGCTGTGTATTTTCTCATGGCACAGCGGAACTTCTTGTCTAAGTTTCATACAAGTAGTATTGTTCTATTCATTATTTTCCTAACGCAAGCAGAAATCACCTGCTTCTCAGTAAATTTCCAAGGCACAAGCAAGATTTCAGCTAACAGTACAAGGTCAGAAAGCAACCGCAGTTTGTACAGATTTATGCAGTATGGAATAGAATAAATGTGTTAACTCTTTTTCAAGCTTCTAAATGCACTAAGCATATTGCTAATACACACATTAATACATATTTTTCTAACACCCACCATTAAGTGGGAAAACTACTCGCGTACTAACTCTTTTGCTCAACGTTTTCTGGAATTCATAAATTCCAATGCCTTGGATCAACTTATTCACACCCCTACCAGAGGCAGCAATAACCTAGACCTGGTCATCATCAACATGGACAACCGGTCAATTACTCGTTGGTCAGATCTGACTACAAGCTAATCACCCTAGACATCCACATCCCACCCCCACCCCCAATTAGGGAAACCACCGTAAAAAAATTCTCCAAAGCCAACTTCACACTTCTTAAGACAGAAGTGGCAAACTTCATGACACCCATGCAGATGGACAATAGAGGTACGACTGCTGAATCCTACACAAATGCACTTTATAAGCACTTACATGAGTGCATGGATCATGCTATCCCTAATAGAACCAAGATGCTATCCTCCAAAAAAAGGAAGCCAATCTGGTGGTCCTCTGCCATAAACAAACTCTACAACAGAAGAAAGAAACTGTTGCAAAAAAGAGTAAAATCCCATGACTGGAGGAACTCCCTGGTCAACCTCAGTAAGAAGCTGATATCCCTAATAAAATCCTCCAAAGCTAGTTATGAAAACAAAATTGCCACTGACTCTAAAGACAACCACAAAGCATTCTATAGCTATGGAAAGAATCTCAGTGGCAACACTCAGATCTGCTCTGAGTTACAGCACAATGGCACTAAATATACAAAACCAACTGATATTGCCAACATCCTGGCAGATAGGTTCAGTACTAACTTTACCCCCCTCTCACCCTTAGAGGGCCCATCTCTATACCGGAAGAATGCAAAGTTCCTGTAATTAAAGCTGCACAGGTAAAAAACACACTCTCCAAAGGCAAGAACACAGCATTCATGGGACCTGACAACATCCCAGGCTGAGTTCTACACAAACTACATAATGAACTGGCACCCTACCTAAGTACCATGTTCAATCATAGCCTCACCTCAGGCTTTTTGCCCACTGAATGGCACACTGTGATGGTTATCCCAGTCCACAAAGGAGGATCCACGACGGACTCCGGGAACTACCACCCCATTAGCCTGACGAGCCTGGTCTGCAAGGCCATGGAACGTATCATCACGGAACTCATAAACAAAGACATTGGTAATCTCCAAACTCTGGACCCTACCCAATTGGGTTTCTAAAAGGCAGATCATGCCACCTAAACCTGATTGACCTCTTTGAAGCAGTCACCAAAGCCATAGATGAGGGTAAGGTGGTTCACACAGCTTATTTAGATCTCGTCAAGGCTTTCGACACCATCCTCCACTCTGGAATTATAGATAAGCTCACTAAACTAGGTATAAATCCCTATGTCACAAGATGGGTTGCCAACTGGCTCACAGACAGAACCCACACTGTGAAAGTAGCAGACTCCAAATCTGATTTCAGACCAGTGACAAGTGGACTACCACAGGGTTCAGTTCTGGGTCCTATCCTGTTTGGTATCTGCTTCTCTGAAGTACAGGCTAACACAGAAGGTCTTTGGCTAACAAAGTTTGCAGATGACTGCTAACTAGGAGGCATAATCGAAACTCCTAATGATGTGGTCATACTACAAAAGGGCCTCACTGAGAAAGATGCCTGGTGTCAAAGCCATGGCCTGAAGCTCAATGCCAAAAAGTGCATTTGTCATCCCCTTTGGTAAAAGCTCTGCACCCATGAACTACCACATAGCTGGTAGTCTACTTAACGCTGAAAATGTGATGAGACCTTGGGACACAGGTGGACAGTAGTCTCTCCTTTGATAATCACATCACCACAGTGGTCAGGAAATCCTTCTACATGGCTCACCTCATCACAAAAGGTTTCTTATCCAGAAAAAAAGAGGTAATTGTTCCCCTCTACTCATCACTCATTAGACCCATTATAGAGTACAATACACCTTTTGGTATGTACCTCACAAGACATATACAACAACTGGAAAGGCCACAGAAATACCCCACACAGAGGATTACTGGCCTCAAACAGATGCCCTATGCAGACCGTCTCAAAAAACTCCAGCTTTACTCCGTCGCATATCACCTACTCAGAAGCGATCTCTGCCTAACATACAAAGCTATGTCAAACCCAAAGCTGTTGGACATGCTCCACTTAAAGAAATCCTAATCCTTCCAAGCTACACGCTCTAGGGACCTAAACCTTGTCATCACAATAAACAGAACATGCTGGAGGGATAGATTCCTGTCACAGAGACTTCCCATACTCTGGAACAGACTACCTATCTATGTCAAACAGAGTTCCTCATTAGCACACTTCAAGAAAAGTCTTGATGGTTGGATGGGAAATAGGAAATTCACCCCAGGGATCACTTCTGTGGCTATGCTCGATAGGGGCACAGGAAAATAAATTTCTTGGGTGGGGAAAGCCAGGTTACCTTTTTGACTAGGCTTATATAGGCCCTAGGGTTAATAGCCTAGTACCTACCTATGAACCTATGAATCTAAGGATTGCAGAATCTTCTCTTGAAGCTAACTGCAAGTGTTTGTTCTATTGTAGATGCAAAATTTGTATACCGGGGCAAATAAACTGTGAGATGCAGTAACATCTTTCTCTTTTCAGAACTTCAGACTCATCTTCACGCTTGGTGTATCTGCATTAGCCAAAGTGCATGCTGTAATACACCTTTACTGGAATGCCTGGTTAGAACTATTGCATCAAACATTTCAATAAATTGCCATCTCTCTGCCACTTCTTGCCAAATGTGGCCTACATTCTCAGCATGCCATTTACAGGTCACCATATAATGACCATTCTGTTATCATAGAATTGTATTCTGAAGGGTGGTTTCACAAACTGCTAACAAATTAATCTGCAAAATGAATTACAGTTCATGACATTGGACCTTATTGACTATGTAGAATGTGTGCCGTAGAACTGTTGGCAATAGTTGAAGTCATGACCTGGAATTTAATTTGATGCATATTTTGTCATGACCTTGCCAATTAACAATGTTCTGTTGTTGTTGTGTCTTTCGGCTTTTCCTGGTTAGGGGTCACCACAGTGGAACTCCAGTCCGCTAATGATTGGCAGTAGATTTTTACATGCCGAGTTGCCGGCCCTGACACACAACCTTCAACGAAGGTACGCCCATTCACGCATGTCTCCACACAGAAGACGCTCTAGCTGAGAATCGAACAGGACAACGTCCTACTGTGAGGCGACAATGCTGCCGCAGCACCACCACTGCAATTAACAATGTTCTGTACAGTAATGAATTCTAAATGTGTCTCTTTTAACATCTTTATTAGTGCATTCCATTCACCATTCAGACACAGTTAGTAGAGAATTTTTCAGCCCTTGAGATGTCAATACTCGCATCTGTGAACTTACTAAACTGTGCAAAACAGTACTTAGAAAATGGCAAAAAAAAAAAGTGAAATAGATTAACTCTATCCCATTACTTGTGTCTGCAAAATAACAGGCTCAAACTGACTCACATAAACATTAATCAACAATCTGAATCCCGCAAATAAAAGTCTGCATCCAGGTAATGAATAATTAGGACACATTTTGTCAAGTCTAATAGAATGAATGGGACAGACATGAAAAAATTTCAAGCAAGGGGTTGTGCCTCTGCACTCCACATCCATTATAACTAGTTCTGAGGCCACCAGACTTTAATGATCAACAGCCAGTCCATTTGTTTTGTTAGTCTTGTTAGCATTGACTGGACACACTTTAGTTTGCTCATTGCCAAGCAAATAAACACATTCTGAAAGGCAGGCACATACTGAAATGACTACCACCTTGACATTTCAAGTGATCTACATTCCAGTTAAGAAACCAATACAAATATTAGAATTCAGATAAAGTATCTTCCTGTATCCGAAACCATTCTCGCCTACAAAAAACTACACACACACACACACACACACACACACACACACACACACACACACACACACACACACACACACACACACACACAAACACACACACGTGTATATGTGTGTGTGTGTGTATGTGTGTGTGTAGAAACACTGGTAGCCACAACATCAAACACTGTTTTAATGTACTGCAATATGATTAAGATTTTGGAAAATAGGAAGATCTTTTAAGCCTAAAAATGGTGTTCTGTTTTACGTAAATATCCTTTTAGCTGCTTTTACTCTGTGGCAAAGGTTTACAAAAAAATGCAAAATAACAGTTTGTTATAAAAAACAATCACTGATGCTCAAAACTCATTGTAACATGAAAGTTCATCATTAAATGACTCAAAACCATTTTTTCCAAAAACACAAATCAAAATCATGCCACCTCTCTCACAGCACATAACTAATTGTCATGGACATTTATCCTGATGGCTGATATCTGAACTGCAGTCAAGAATTCCAACAGAATACTTTGCGTCTTTTGTTTAATGAATGGTGCTCTTTTGAACTGCATCTCTCATAATACTGACAGGTTCATTATCAGAATGTTTGCCAAGGTACTGATAATTCATTATTGGAAATTCCCAGCAGTTCTGTTAATTCCAAGATAGTTGCCATTATGTGAACTTTCTAACTATTCAAAAGAGCCATGAAATGCCAAATTCCACAGATATCCTTCAGAAGGGCCTCACAGAAACGGATAACTGGTGCCAGAGTCATGGCCTAAAGTTAAATGCCAAGAAATGCATAGTCATACCCTTCGGGAAAAACAAGGTTACCCCTAGCTACCATATAGGTGGCAATCCACTGAGCACAGAAGAAGTTATCAGGGATCTGGGGACCCAGGTTGACAGTAGCCTTTCGTTTGACACTCATGTTGCTAAAGTAGTTAGGAAAACCTTCTACATTGCCCACCTGATCATGAAGGGATTCACATCTAGATCAAGGGAGGTCATCGTCCCCCTGTACTCATCACTCATTAGACCTATGATTGAGTACAATGCCCCATTCGGAATGTATCTGACCCGACACCTGCAGCAGCTGGAAAGGCCCCAAAAGTTCCTCACCAAAAGGATAAAGGGTCTCAAAAATATGTCTTATGCTGCCCGACTGAAAGAACTCCAGCTCTATTCAGTCTCATACCGCTTGCTCAGAGGAGACCTGTGCCTGACATATAAGGCCATGTCAAACCCTGACTTGATGAATATGCTTCACCTCAAAAAATCTAGATCCCTCAGAACCACAAGGGCGGGAGACTTAAACCTTGACACGGTTATTAATAGAACGTGCTGGAGGGACAGATTCATCACCCAGAGACTCCCTATGCTGTGGAACAAAATCCCGGTACATGTGAGGCAGAGCACCTCGCTGGCCTTGTTCAAGAGGAATCTTGACCAAAGGATGGGGGATCGCAGATATACCCCAGGGATTACTTCAGTGTCACTGCTTGACAGAGGCACAGCAAAATAATAGGCATAGTTTTATTCAAACTAAAGGGGTGGCGAAAGACAAATAACTATGGGCTAGGCTTATAAATGCCCTTGGGCAGATAGCCTAGTACGAACCTATGAACCTATGAACCTATAAAAGCTTCTCAAACACTCAATGCTATCTTATTCTGTCTTGATTTATCAGGTTTTCTTGGACTTTATCAATAATTTACTCAACACTGAGTCTTCTCTGAAGTTCATAACAATTTAGCTTAGCCATAACATGACTTTTGACTTCTCATTCTCTGCCAATCTGGTGCATAGTTTGTGACAATTATTGAACCCAGTACTAGTCAGGGCACTTTTACATAATTTCCAAAGAGACAACAATAAAATCAAATTATCTTATCAGCTGACATGCAGTATATTACCCAAGGGTGAGAAATAATGTCCTTTTGCAACAAAAATAAACAAAGACTCGAGTGTCTGTGTGCGCATATACACACACATACATGTTCACACACACACATGCGCGCGCATGCAGATGTGACCATAAATTACAGCCACTTATTTGAGTGTGTATACTTCAGATGTCTACATGGGATCAAGTAAATAAAAAAAATGCATAAGCAATAGCCCAGAAATGTAGCTCAGCATGCTACTGTAAAAACTACCCAGTGCAACTAAATGAAACCCTTCCACCTTGATAGGTATTTAAGTTTCACACTTCATATTCTTCAAAAAATACAGGTTAATGCAAAACCTGTTGTTATAGCAAACTTCTAAGTTTATAAGAGCAATATTTAGAATCAGCCCCTGGTTTGGGGGATTTGTTCCTTCCCCCATTATTTTTAGCATTCTAAAAAATTTTTGCACTAAGAGTTTGAGAGGTAGGGAAACATAAGTCAAGATACTTCCAGTCTCAGCTTTCCAGAATTCTGCAGAATGACCATAATTTTCCCTGATATTTTTGTCCTCTTTTGATTTTTTTGGTAAAAAAATCGAGGATCACAATCAGTAAATAGTGCAAGACATCAAAGATCCAGACTAGTAATTGTTCAGAAAATACATATTAATACACAACTTGTTGCTGTGTTAACATTTTAAGTGAAGTAGAGTAATGTTTAAAAATTGCCCTGATTTTTGTCTTTTATCTCTACATTATTTTTGTCTTTGTCCAGAAAACTTAAAAAAAAGCTGAGAGGTATATATGGTCATGAAAATATACTGCCAAAATTGGTACAAGGGTATTCTAATGTACTGATTTTGGTGGTACATTTTTATACTTTTATTTTTATTTCTAAAAGTGGATGTACCTAACCATGGCAGCAGAGTTGAACCTATCCACCCTACTCTAAATCCTCTGGTATAGCAACCCAGTGTGAATCAAAGCTGCACCCTGACCCAAACTAAATATATTTTGCTTTTCTGAAAAAAAAGTTATAGGTTCATAAGCTCATAGAAGGTTACTAAGCTATTGACCCAAAGGTCTTTATAAGCCTAGCAGTAGGTACCCAATATAATACTAGATGAAGGATATTGCCTATACTCAAGGTCATAATTAAGAATGACTACCCATATCTAGAAGGGTCATAGTTGAAATCCCTGGCAGATAATTATGGTTTTCCATCCAGTCATCCAGACTATGCTTAAAAAGGGTCAAAGAGGAGCTCTGTTTGATGTAGATTAGTAGCCTATTCCAGAGGAGTGGCAACCTCTGCATAACTGTCTCTCCAGCAGGCCCTATTTATGTCACAGGCCAGGTTAAGGTCCTTGAGAGGGTAACTCTTGTCCCATTTGACTTGTGGATGTGCAGCATTTCCATTAGGTTTGGATCAGAGATTGCTCTGCAGGCCAAGCACAAGTGTCCTGTAAGTAGTCTGTATGCTACTGAGTACAGTGACAGTGATTTTAGTCTGTCAATGTATGACGTGCTGGAGACCCTGAATTTTCTTAGTTAGAAATCTCTGCGGACTCATAAGTTGCTGCAGGTGCCTGGTTAGGTACATAACAAAGAGAGCATTGTAGTCAATTACTGGCCTGATGAGGGATAAGTACAGTGGAATTATAACCTATTTTGCTCTTGAGGCAATGCCTTTGTTAATGAGGTGTGTGACATGGAGTGCCTTCCTTACCACAGTAGACACATGGTGGTCAAAGTTAAGGTCACAATCAACTTACATTCCCAAATTTCTCACTACAGAGTATTTTCACACACTTACACAGTAATACCACTGCTGTCTGACCACCACTGACTTGCTAACACAGCCCATACTAACACTTTGAAGAAACGTGAGCGTGGATATGCAAGGGAATTAGGGATGTACATTGTCTGCTCCACTAGTGAAGCTGATGCCTACATGGGGAGCAAGTGACATAATGCATTGCTCAGCTAACTTCTACCTTGTAGAAGCAGCTTGTGGGTCGCATGAGATGCTTCTTTGATAGGTTACAGTGTAGAGGTTATACTGCTGTGGGATTGGAAACAGTAACTGTATTGAAAACTGCTGAACATAATTGCATGCTGATGCTGCAAGCTCAACCAGCCTAGGGCCAGCACTGTTCTTAGTGGAGCATTCACTCTTTACTTAATATCACAATATGCCATAATAAAGTGATGTCGCTAAATCAGATAAGTAAGATATACACTTACAAATTGTAAAAAGAACAAAGAAAACCTATTTTCTATTCACTAGAAATAAACCAAACATAATCAGGTGAACTCTTAAGGAGGGATGCAACATTTATAAACCTCAAAAAGGAAGGATATGACAAAATATTTACTTAACTAAAAAAAACTGTTTCTTCTTCTTAATTTTAAAAATGTTAGAAAAAATATAGCTTGATGGATGCAATATGTTAAACCCTGCAAACAATGACATGTCCATATAAATGTTTCAGTTATAAAACTCAAAGAAATCTAAAAGTTATTTTTTTCACCTTATTAAAGTAGTTTGTAAATCAACTAAATATATCCTTTTGCAACTACTATCACTCTGCTGTTGTCATTTTCAACACCTGCAAGAATGGGCATTATTTAAGAATAGCATAAGTTATAGAGGGACCTCACCTGTGTAGTTGGGCCTCATCACAGACCCTGAATAGTCCTTTATTCCTTGGAAGTGTCCATCATTTCACTGATGCACACTTTCTGTTGGACATTAGTAGGTGCACAGTTCCCAAGATGAGGCGGTGAAATTAAAATTCTAAACAGTTATTCAGGATAATTAACAAACCACAGTGTTTTGAGCCTCTATTTAATTCAGCGAAAATAACTTGATAGCTTTATCAGTATGTAATATTTCATACCTTTAATTTAATAAAAAGCTATCCTTTCCAACTGTCTCATGATAGTATTTATTACTGTATTTTATATGTAGACTTTAATGATTTTTGAATGTCCCCATAAAATATTTTGCATTAGGCATGCAAAATCACCTTGTCAGCAACAGAAACAGTTTTACTTTTGTTGATGATCTCAGCTCATAAGAAAAATGCAATGAAAATTCTACCACTGCTAAGTTACTGCAGTAATGAAACAGCTTGTCATCATGAAAATGCAACCTCTTAAGTTTCAGTATTTTGCTGTCGTATTTATAACTTCAAGATTTTGGCCCTTCTTCTCAGCTGTATTTGTTAAATGTTTGTTTTCTGTGTGCACTGATACTAAGCAATTATTTTTAGTAAAAGAAAATAGCATAGATGCACCAATGCTGAGCTTTACGTGAGATAAAATATCAATACAAATATGGTGTAGTCCATTTGCCATGCATTATAGGCAGGCATTGTACACTCTGATATGCATTAAGTTGTAAAATGCGCTACTCCGTTCAGATAAGCATTTAGTGCTTTAATTATTGGAAATCTGTCAACAGCATGTTATCAGTGTCAGCAGTAAGAAGCTGACTCTGTAGGCACAAACTTGATGACATGTTACCTTTTTCATACTGTAAGACATTGCCAAAACATCTTAAGCTTTCAGCCTCAGTTGTCAAAGATAGTTTTCAGGAATAGTAAATATTTAAGAAACTCTGGCATCTTGAATTCCTGCAGGGTAACCATTTTATGCGAATGTGAAATTTTAGGAGTTAATGATGATGCTGAGCTAAAGATGAGGCTTGTCTTCATGTGAATAGCTAATATAATATTTCAGAGTATGTTATGTAATTGAAGCTCAAGCCAAAATGAAGCATATTTAAGGGAACTGTGGGTGTGGGTGAGTTTTATTAATCATTAACACCTGGTACAAACTGCTTCCTCCTGGCTTACACCAGGTATGAGGAATTCCATGATTACCATTTACCTGAACATATTTGCTGCAATTGCAGTATGTAACAACCACATGTATGGGATACTTAGATAACTATACTGTTGGTGAAACATAAGGCAGTGAATAGCAGAAAACAGTAATATATAATCCTTACCCTGATCCTTTGCCGACAACAGCCACTATCACCCTGTATTCACTTTGTTATCACTCAAAGCCCACACTCTTTACAGCAGAAACCACCTATAGCCATCCTATTATGTCATCTTGACTGCAGTGGTAAGGCTTTCTGATTCACTCCCTTACAGCATCATTATATAGTCCTTAGTCTGGCAGGCAGTGGGGCAATGCTAATCCTCAGGAAGAGTCCTGTACCTGCTCTCTTCCTCCCCCTGCTGCCAGAAACTGAAGTTCCATGTATGTAACAAACCTTTTTGACCAGGTAGTGATCAGTGGACATGGCGTCCTAGTTCCCTTTCCCAGGTCAGTGAGGAAACCACTAAATTTCATTATACAAAATACCAATGATGGCAGATCCCGTTCCCTTCACCTCTCCAAGTGGTAATTAGAGCCAACCATCCAGGTATGGGATCAGTGTACCCTGGAGAATGCCCTGTGTGCCATTCTTGTGGATTGGTTAGAGTTTATCTCAGGTGTGTACCAAAGTGCTCACACAATGCCACCTGTCAAGGCCAGTTATGCAGCAATGGCTACTTGTGCATTAGCATTGTAATAATGAGCAGGATAATGATACTGCTGAGAACTGCACCTCATTGCCCTGATGTGAGATGGTTAGTTCAGAACCTCATTGCCCTGATGTGGGATGGTTAGTTCAGCAACCCATTGCCCTGATGTGGGATGGTTAGTTCAGCACCTCTTTGCCCTGATTTGGGATGGTTATTTCAGTGAACTGTTGCAGTCATCTTCTAGAGTATTACTTTAGCTGGGCTTCCTCCTAGATCTCATCCATGCACAGTATGCTGGGCTGTTGGCAGAGTAAAGCCATGCTGTCATGCTGTGCTATCGTGACGTGCAGTCTTCATAAGTCTTGGTGTGTGTGTGTGTGTGTGTGTGTGTGTGTGTGTGTGTGTGTGTGTGTGTGTGTGTGTGTGTGTGTGTTGACAAATGCTTATCAGAGCCTATTGATATAGTATGTAAAATGTATGTGTATGTATTTTCAGATCCTTACAGCTTAGCTTTTGAGTGTGCAAAGCTGAGAAATTCACACTTTCATCTCTATAATGTTAAACTAATTGTCCTAGTAAACATTTAAAAAAACTGAGTGCTTTGGTTTTGAACAGATAATAAAAATGAAGACATGCTTCAGTACTGTAAAGTGAATCTGTACATGATTTATTACATATACAATCAGTATTAGGTAAATGTTTTTTCTTAGTTCTTTTAAAGAACTGATGTGTGATTCTAAAAGACTGTTGGATATATAAGTGACACTTTGGCCAACACTCTTTGGATTTTAAACTACTGTCCTGAACATATGAACATAATTCTATAACTTGACATTTATCGCAAGAGGACTAGGCCTAACTATTCATTTACATTTAACTATTCATTGAAGAACATTGCTAGATACTGGACATAAAATGCAGTAGGGCTGAGAAGAGAAAGGCATCATTAGAAAAAAGAACATAAATGATTTATTATTGGCGCTAAATGAGAAGGTCAGTGACTATGTGGGCAGCTTAAATTATTGTAAAGTAGAAATAATAAACAGTAATACCATTTGCAAGCACTGATTAGTGAAGGATGCCTTATCATAAGATTTTATTGTAGCATTGCTTCCATATCCCTCAACCTCTTAGCATAAGAAATTTGGACAAAGCCAAAGATGACGGGGGACAAAGATCCAAAAATAGGGACATATTTTAAATATTGCTCTTATAAACTTACAAAGCTGCTAGAATAACAGGTTTTGTGTTAGCATGTTTTCTTGAACAATGTACTCATAACAGAGACATCTCCTCGCTATTTAAAAATGTTCTGATTCAGTAAACCTCTAATAACTTCATTGGCACATGTAAGATAAATTTCTGCACATAAAACACCTCTTTGCACACAAATTCATCGAAGATGCATAATGTTATACCTTTTCATTTACAATCAGTTAAGATCACAATTAAGCTCAAGATCAGTTGCATAATTAATTGTCTAAAAGTTTAACCTTCACTAGAGACTGTAAAATATAAAATTCATGTAAGTCAGATATACACATACATTTAGAACAGTTTGACAACGATACAACCATAACTAAACTGTGTTTTTCAATGTCTAGGTCTCTTGGTAGCTAACATGAGATTTGAAACAAATAATTTAAAATAACATATGGATGAATAATCCTTAACATGTTTTTTCAATTAATTTTTGACTTTTTCCCTGTGTCTAATTTAGTTCTCAGATTCTAAAATTGAGCTTCCAAACAGTGTTTGCACACAAAAGTCTCACATTACCCATTTAGCTAAATGTTTAACATTGAGACTGTGAAGATATGTGAAGGCTACCAGCCTAGCTAGATAGAATTTTGTAGATAATTCTATGTCACTGTAAATATGAATATAATCCACAGGCCTGTCCTCTTAAATGTAAGAAAACTGTGTTAAATGTTGAACTTCAAAAATGCAACCACAGTGCACTCTGCTGGAAGAAAGCTGATAAGTCAAGCATTGTATGACTGATTTCAAAGCTCAGAGACATAATGTCTGGACTGAGGAATACCTTCTATTGTTTTGAGACCAGAGTTAATTGCCAGATTTTACATATGTAATGTCTTTTATTGCTGCAGTTTCCTGGCCAGGTGCAAGATCAAAGAAATATTAAAACTCTGAGTTTCTGTTAGCCTGGGAACCAGAGAAGAATGATGTAATCTAAAATGAGTCAGCAGTAATGTCTTATTTTTAAGACTTTCTCAGAGAGAGAGAGAGAGAGAGAGAATCAGAGCATTTTGGATTTTCTCTGAAGAACATCACTTTCCAGTACTCTGTCTTTGCTCTATATGTAAGTTTATTTAGAACTGAGATTGTTCTTAGTTAAAAAGGAATTTAGTCAGATTTAGTCTAACTGTTTTCTATATTTATGTCAGACTATTCTACAGTATTATTTTTAAACATTTTCCTGTGATTTCTGAACTCTTGACTAACACTGTGTTGAATTAAGAAGATTTGTCTTGTGTTTTTAGCATTTATTATTACATATTTTTAAACCTTTCACCTGTGGCTGTTTTGTGTAGAAATAATTTAAGCTCTAGACTACTTGCATGTATTTGGTGATACTGTACCAAGCCACTCCAAATAAGTCTTGCTGTTCGTCACACTTACTAATTGGATAATAATATTTCACAGTAATAATTGGACACCCTTTGTAAAGGGCCATTTTAGTAGCTAATGCTAGTGGTTGGTGGCAGCTGATACTATCTTATAGACTGGCAGGAAGGGTCATAGCTGGAGAACCTGTGCCAGCCTTCCCAGGAGTGTCTGTGGGTTTGTATATAATTCATATCTTAAAGTGTGTATGTGTCAGCTACTTGGGTAGGGACATGAAGCACTGGTTGAACAGAGAGAGAGTGCTGGAGGTTGTAGCTTGACCACTAGGCTGAGACCTGTACCTTATAGCTGTGCCAGTGGGGAGTCTTATTGGGGATCTGGAGAAAAAGGGAGAAACCAGCCCCGGACTGACGGTGATCTCTGTGTGCTCTTAAGGGAAATTGTACTTTACTGTGTGTGTACTTGTTATCCCTCCCATTGTGGACACCCCTCACTGGTGCTAGTGGTGAGGATTGAGGCTCCTTGATTACTGGGCTAGTGCACAGGCATTGCATATTAATTGGTTGGCAGTGGTAGGATATCCACACCACATATTAATTGGTTGCCAATTGGTTTGTAGTGGTGTGGATAGTGAATTCCTGTAGCATGTGTACAGTGATCACTGAAGGTGTTTTTGTACTCTAAATCAGCCACACAGTGAATATTCAGAGTTCAGATCATAACTGTTTTATTTATTTTAACAAATAAAGTCAAACTCGTGGAGGAAATAAGGCTCTTTCCAAAAACTTCACCAACACTTTAATCCACAAGAACAAGTTCGAAGCAACACCAAAAACACTCCATGAAGCAGGTCACATAAACGCTGAATATCCACACTGCGTTTTCGTTTACGACACTTCCTCAGATAAAACAGAATGAATTTCAAGCTCTAACTTGCACCCTTAAGTACTCATCCTAACAATCTTAATTAGTTAATGAACCATTTAACAATCATTTAATTACATACATTCCTTTAAAAACCATCTTACAGACTAGAACTTTATGTAAAATAACCTTTTACATAAATACTATATTTTATCATGGTTAAATGAATACATATCTACACCTTTTTAAGAAAACTAATTACAATTCTTGATTTCATACAAGCATAGAACACATTTTTATATAAACCTTAAAATTTTATAAAAGTTTAAAAGTTTAAAAACTTTAAAAACAACGCCATCTACTGATGAAAAGGGAAAAAGTCTTTTGATAGGATTCTTCATAGCTTAGCTGCTCTCATTTTTAATACAGGGGCTATGGATATAGTATCATTCAGCCCAGGTGGTTTATTAGCTTCTAAGTCCAATTGCCATAAGAGTTCCCTATACTCTATAGATGTTTCCCAAGGGCCCCCTCTTATATCTTTATTTACAACTTCCAGCACAAAAAAAGTGAAAGAGGCTTGCTCGCAATTCACTTTATGTCTATATAGGGCATTATTAATACACTTATTCTTGATGTCATAATAGTGCTCATATATTCTGTTCCTTAATTTTCTCTCAGATTTTCCTATATAGAATGCATCACATATTTTGCAGAAAGCTAGATATATAATTCCACTAGTCTGGCAATTTGCATACTGTTTACTATGAATCAAACTGTCCCTACTCTTAATATATACGCTGTCCTTGGAAAAGACATAGCTACATTGATTGCATCTTCCGCATCTGTATGTCCCAACCCTCCCCTCTTTGGTTTTATACCTTTGATGCTTACTTTCAAAGACGTTTTTAAGGCTTTTCCCCTTCCTATATGTACACTTCAAAGGGGTAGAAAACAAACACTCCAGGTCCGAAATTTCCCCAAATTTTATCCATTCATTTTTTATCATGTTTTTAATTTTGAAGGCTTCACCACTAAAATCCATTACTAGGTTATTTTTACCTTCATATTTTTCATATTTGATTTCTTCATCATGCCACTTTATGACCCCTAAAATGGGCTTAAATTTACCAGATCTTCCCCTTCTTACTTCTTCTTCAACTTCATCTATAAGCTTTTGGGGGTAACCCCTAGCCAAAAACATCCCTCTTAATTTTCCACATTCATCCCAAAAATCAGAATCTCTTGACATCATACGGCTGCCTCTTACAAACTGTCCTTTAATGATGCCCTTCTTTTGGTGATGTGGGTGTGCACTATTATAGGCCAAATATGAATTTGAATAACTCTCCTTTCTATATACTTTGGAGAAAAAATTCTCTTCACCTTTTCCTATGTAAATATCCAAGTATTTTAAATGAATTTTGTCCTTTACATAAGTAAATTTCAAAAAATTTGTTGAATGGCCTATATACTCAAAAAAAGCTCCAAAATCATCATCCATTCCTACCTAAAGGAGTTTAGATCATAACTGTTTTATTTCTTTTGTTAGCTTAGCTAGTCAGGGAGAGAAGGCAAGCATGTCAGCAGAGGAGTATGGCAAGCTGACAAGGAGCCAGTTGGCTGAGATGTGCCAGGATAAGGCACTGGTGCATGGAAACCTGGATAAGGCAGACATGATTGCAGCTTTGGTCACAGCTGCATCAGAAAACAGCAATCAGGAGGATGATCAGACTGGCCATTTAGATGTACAACACTCAGAGAATGGACAGCTCAACCTTTCTGCAGAGGACTTAAAAATTCATCTGGAGCTAAAGAGACTTGAGTTTGAGGCCATGCATTTGGAAACAGAAGCAGCAGAGAGACTGAGATGTCTACAGGCTGAGGAGAATGAGAAACTGCTATGCCTGGAAGCTGAGGAAAATGAGAGGTAGAGGCAGCACAAAAATGGAGATGATGACTCTTCACCAGAGTCATAGAGGTAATGGGGAACGGAGTAACTGGACCCCAGAAGCACAAAAGGTCAGTAAATTTCTTCTGCAGTTTTACAGAGAGGGATAATTTTTATAGTTTCATTCATATGTTTGAGAGGGTATGTAAACAGTATGATGTTGACCAAAGGCTCTGGGCATGGTTTCTGACTCCCTTACTCCATGTAAAGCTGTAACTGTTTTGTCTAAACATTCTGATCATGAATATTTTGATTATACTGCTGTTAAGAATTGTCTGTTAAAATCTTTTAAGCTAACACCTGAAACTTACAGGAAAAAGTTTTGTGAGCATAGACGCAAGGCAGATGAAAGTGTGTGTGAATATGGTGCTGAACTGAGCATTTATTTTCATAGGTGGGTGAGTGGATGTCAGGTCACCACGTTTGAAGGGCTAGCAGACCTTTTGGTGAGGAAACAGCCCCTTAGCACTTTGCCTGAGGACATGAGGATCTGGTTAGCTGATAGACAATGTGCTACTTCAGATTAATTGGGGAAGAAGGGGGACCTATACCTAGCAAGCATGACATCCCTACACATGAAAGGGGCCCCCAGTACTGCTCATGGGTTTAAAGGAACCCATGGTGGGCAGCCCAGACTGCCCCAACAGCATCTGCCAGTAGCATGAGAAGCCACTAGAACAAGTGCACATCCAGGACCTAGGGTTAAATGTTTTGAATGCAGCCAGTGGGGCCATGTGGCATATAGATCTCCATGGAGGCAAGGTTGGGAGCAAAAGATGAGGGAGCCAGTAAGTAGGAAGGACAAAATGCCAATAGTAGGTTGTCATGAGACAACAGGGGTACCAAACTACTATCATTCAGATGTCCTGATAGGGAAAGATTTTGATGAGGCAGTACCATGTGTTTATGCAGTTACACACAGTCAGGTATTGAGAAAAACATGTGGGTCTGGTAGCCTGGGAGAGACCCAGACAGACCACATACTTGCAGCCAGGACTGGTGAGGGAGCCACCCTGTAGCAGTGAGACTGAAGGTGAGCCACAGCTGCTTGTGGGTACTGATGTTCCGTTGGATAGAGTGACTGAAACAGTACAGGTGAGTAGTAGTACCCAGGCTGACAGTGAAGCATCACTGTTAGAGGATGCCAGACTTCCTGTAGAAGGGGAGCTGGGAAGGGTTACAAAGAGAGAGTTGAGACAAGCTCAGTTCTCAGACCCTACATTGCAAGGCCTGAGGCAGGTAGCTAGTAAGGCACATGATTCTGAAGGGAAGGGGGGATTTGTATACTGGGACAAAGGGTTACTGTATAGAGAGTGGACCCCTGAGGGAGGGCTAGAAGGTGAGAGGATACAGCAGTTGGTAGAGCCTAGAGCCTACTGTCTGGTACTTCTAGCCATAGCCCATGATAGTCCCTTTGCAGGTCATATGAGCATAAAATGTACAAAGAGACATATTATGCAGAACTTATATTGGTCTGGAATTTCCTGAGATGAAACAGGGTACTGCAGGACCTGTGAGCAGTGCCAAAAGGTAGGCAAGGCAGGAGACAAGGTGAGAGCTCCTTTGATGCCTTTGACTGTGATTGAGGAGCCATTTCAGAGAATAGCTATGGATATTGTTGGGCTTCTGAGTACCCCAAGTTCCACAGGAAAAAGGTATATACTAGTGGTAGTAGATTATGCTACAAGATGCCCCGAGGCAGTGGCTCTGTCCTCCATTGAGGCAGAAAAGGTGGCAAATGCTTTGTTATAACTTTTCATCAGGGTAGGTTTCCCAAAAGAAATACTGACTGACAAAGGTGCCAATTTCACATCAGACCTGCTCTCTTGTCTGTGGAAGTACTGTGGGATGAAGCACCTGAAGACCACCCCTTACCATCCTAAGACTAATGGTCTTTTTGAGAGGTTACACTCTACAATCAAGTTCATGCTATGGGCATTTGCAGACCAGTATAAGAGGGAGTGGGACACATATTTGCCCCATCTGTTGTTTGCTTACAGAGAAGTTCCCCAGGAATCCACAGGTTTTTCACCCTTTGAGTTGCTGTATGGGCATAGGATGAGGGGACCTCTAAATTTAATTTGAGATGAGTGGGAAGGTGAGTGTGAATCTCACAAGGAATCTGTTGTGGCATATATTCTAAACCTCAGGACAAGGCTCAGGGAACTCATGGGCATGGCCCAGGAGAACCTGGCAGAAGCCCAACAGCAGAAAAATGTCTGGTATGACAGGAATTCTTGAGCTAGAGAGTATGCTGTAGGGCAGCGGTAATGATTATCATTCCTGTCAGACACAACAAACTGCAAGCAGCCTGGGAGGGACCCTACAAGGTGGTAAGCAAGATAAGTGATGTTATCTACATGGTAGAACTGCTAGGCAGGAGCACAATTTGCATCACAATAAACAGGACACACTGGAGGGATAGATTCCTGTCCCAGAGACTTCCTATACTCTGGAACAAGCTATCCATCTATGTCAAGCAAAGTTCTTCATTAGCACTCTTCAAGAAAAATCTTGATGAGTGGATGGGAAATAGGAACTACACCCCAGGGATCACTTCTGTGTCTCTGCTGGACAGTGGCACAGGAAAATAACTTTCTTGGGTGGCGTAAGCTATGGAACCTTCTGGCTAGGCTTATGTAGGCCTTGGGCCGATAGCCTAGTACCTACCTATGAACCTATGAATCTATGAAACCTTGCCATGATAGTGAGGCCCTTTTGCTAAGTATTTGCAATGGATTGCAGGAGGAGTCTGAGGGAGATCTGGTGACTGATCTCCTCAGTGAGGCTTGGACTGACACCTCAGTGGAAGGGGTAGCAATGTCCCAGCAGCTATCTCCTACCCTGGTTCGAGAAATCCAAGCAGTGTTACAGGAGTTTGGGAACATGTTCACTGGGAAGCCAGGGTACAGATGTCCTGACAGGGAAAGATTTTGATGAGGCAGTACTATGTCTTTATGCAGTTACATGTCAGGCTTTGAGACCAGCATGTGGGTCTGGTAGCCTGGGAGAGACCCAGACAGACTGCATACTTGCAGGCAGGACTGGTGCAGCACCAGGTGGATACAGGACCCCAAAGGCCTATTAGGCAGGTCCCGTATAGTGTGCCTGAGGGAGTCAAACAGACTCTGAGGGAGGAGATACAGGAGATGTTGGAACTAGAGATAATTCAAGAGTCCAAGAGTCCGTGGGCTACCCCAGTGGTGCTGGTGCCAAAGTAGGATGGCAGCATTAGGTTCTGTGTGGACTAAAGGAAATTAAATGGTCATACAGAGTCAGATGTTTACCCCATGCCTAGGACAGATGAAGCCCTATAGTAGCTGTATGGGGCTAAGTATCTTACCACCATCTTGTATGAGTTCACAAAGATGCCCTTTGGGATGAAAAATTCCCCAGTGACTTTCCAGAGGCTGGTAGATCATATCCTTGCAGGAGCAGGAGGGTTTGCACTGGCTTACCTAGATGATATTGCCATCTACATCCATTCTTGGCAAGAGTACCTTCAACATGTCAGGGAGGTGCTGGACAGACTACAGAGGGTGGGGCTGACCATTAAGCTGAGCAAATGTCAGGTGGGTATGGCAGACGTCTCTTACCTGGGACGTAGAGTGGGGAGTATTAAGATCAAGCCAGAACCTGCCAAAGTGGATGTCATTCAGGCATGGCCTGCACCTGTTACCCAAAAGCAAGCGAGGGCATTCGTAGGGACAGCAGGGTACTGCAGAATGCTCATCCACATTTATAGTACCCTAGCTGCTCCCCTCACAGACCTGATAATGAAAAACAGGCCAGATAAGGTAGTGTGGACCCCAGCAAGTCAGTATACATTCCAGAAGCTTAAAGAAGCTTTGGGGGACCCCCTGTGTTAGCCAGTCCAAATTACTGCAAAGAATTTGTTGTGCAGGTTGATGCTTTAAATCATGAGGTGGAGGCTGTACTTAGCCAGATTTCTTTAGAGGGAGAGAAGCACCCAGTGGTTTATCTCAGCCACAGGCTTCAACCCAGGGAGGAATGCTATGCAGCTGTAGAAAAGGAATGTCTAGCCACAGTGTGGGCACTGCAGAAACTTCAGCCTTATCTGTATGGAAGTAAATTCACTGTAATTACAGATCACAATCCCCTGACATGGTTACACCAAGCCAGCCAGCAAAATGCCAAGTTGCTAAGATGGAGCCTAGGGTTGCAAGCATATGATATGCCACTGCAGCACTGCAGTGGAGTTAGCAATGCCAATGCAGATGGACTCTCAAGACAGTGAATGGGGTAAATGTATTAGGTTGTACCCTAATACATTCCTTGATACACTGGAATGTATTAGGGTACAACCCAACACCCTAATAATGGGTGATTTCAACTACCCCACCATTAACTGGGAAAACTACTCATGTACCAAGTCCTTTGCTCAACGTTTTCTGGAATTCATAAATTCCAATGCCTTGGATCAACTTATTCACACCCCACCAGGGGCAGCAATATCCTAGACCTGGTCATTACCAACATGGACAACCAGTGTTCCACACCAGAGGTCAATTCCTCGTTGGTCAGATCCGACCACAAGCTAATCACCCTAGACATCCACATCCCACCCCCACCCCCAATTAGGGAAACCACAGTAAAACACTTCTCCAAAGCCAACTTCACACTTCTTAAGACAGAAGTGGCAAACTTCATGACACCCATGCAGATGGACAATAGAGGTACGACTGCTGAATCCTACACAAATGCACTTTATAAGCACTTACACAAGTGCATGGATCATGCTATCCCTAATGGAACCAAGATGGTATCCTCCAAAAAAAGGAAGCCAATCTGGTGGTCCTCTGCCATAAACAAACTCTACAACAGAAGAAAGAAACGGTTGCAAAAAAGAGTAAAATCCCATGACTGGAGGAACTCCCTGGTCAACCTCAGTAAGAAGTTGAGATCCCCCATAAAATCCTCCAAAGCTAGTTACGAAAACAAAATTGCCACTGACTCTAAAGGCAACCACAAAGCATTCTATAGCTATGTCAAGAATCTCAATGGCAACACTCAGATTTGCTCTGAGTTACAGCACAATGGCACTAAATATACAGAACCGACTGATATTGCCAACATCCTGGCAGATAGGTTCAGTGCTAACTTTACCCCCCTCTCACCCCCTAGAAGGCCCATCTCTGTATCGGAAGAATGGAGAGTTCCTGTAATCACGGATGCACAGGTAAAAAACACACTCTCCAAAGCCAAGAACACAGCATCCATGGGACCTGACAATATCCCAGGCTACATTCTACATGAAATACAGAATGAACTGGCACCCTACCTAAGTACCATGTTCAATCATAGCCTCACCTCAGGCTTTGTGCCCACTGAATGGCACACCACAATGGTTATCACACTCCACAAAGGGGGAGCCATGACGAACCCTGTGAACTACCACCCCATTAGCCTGAAGAGCCTGGACTGCGAAGCCATGGAATGTATCATCATGGAACTTATAAACAAAGACATTGGTAATCTCCGAACTCTGGACTCTACCCAGTTCGGGTTTGTAAAAGGCAGATCATGTCTCCCAAACTTGATTGAATTCTTTGAAGCAGTCACCAATGCCATAGATGAGGGTAAGGTGGTTCACACAGCTTGTCTAGATCTCGCCAAGGCTTTCGACACCTTCCCCCACTCTGGAATTATAGATAAGCTCACTAAACTAGGTATAAATCCCTATATCACAAGATGGGTTGCCAACTGGCTCATGGACAGAACCCACACTGTGAAAGTAGCAGACTCCAAATCCGACTTCAGACCAGTCACAAGTGGAGTACCACAGGGTTCAGTCCTGGGTCCTCTCCTGTTTGGTATCTACTTCTCTGAAGTACAGGCTAACACAGAAGGTCTTTGGCTAACAAAGTTTGCAGATGACTGCAAACTAGGAGCTATAAACAAAACTCCTAACGATGTGGACATACTACAAAAGGGCCTCACTGAGACAGGTGCCTGGTGTCAAAGCCATGACCTGAAGCTCAATGTCAAAAAGTGTACTGTTATCCCCTTTGGTAAAAACTCTGTACCCATGAACTACCACATAAGTGGTAGTCTACTTAATGCTGAAAGTGTGATAAGAGACCTTGGGACACAGGTGGACAGTAATCTCTCCTTTGATAATCACATCACCACAGTGGTCAGGAAATCCTTCTACATGGCTCACCTCATCAAAAAAGGTTTCTCATCCAGAAAAAAGAGGTCATTGTTCCCCTCTACTCATCACTAATTAGACCCATTATAGAGTACAACACCCCTTTTGGTATGTACCTCACAAGACATCTACAACAACTGGAAAGGCCACAGAAATACCTCACAAATAGGATTACTGGCCTCAAACAGATGCCCTATGCAGACCGTCTCAAAAAACTTCAGCTTATCTCCATTGCATATCGCCTCCTCAGAGGCGATCTCTGCCTAACATACAAGGCTATGTCAAACCCAGTGCTGTTGGAAATGTTCCACTTAAAGAAATCCCAATCCCTCCGACCTACACGCTCTAGGGACCTAAACCTTAACACCACAATAAACAGAACATGCTGGTGGGATAGATTCCTGTCCCAGAGAGTTCCCATGCTCTGGAACAGACTATGTATTTATGTCAAACAGAGCTCCTCATTAGCACTCTTCAAGACAAATCTTGATGATTGGATGGGAAATAGGAAATTCACCCCAGGGATCACTTCTGTGGCTCTGCTCGACAGGGGCACAGGAAAATAATTTTCTTGGGTGGCGAAAGCCAGGGTACCTTTTTGGCTAGGCTTATATAGGCCCTAGAGTTAATAGCCTAGTACCTACCTATGAACCTATGAACCTATGAGAGAGAGAATCAACGCATTTTGGATTTTGTCTGAAGAAAATCCCTCACCAGTACTCTGCCTTTGCTCTATATGTAAGTTTATTTAGAACTGTGATTGTTCTTAGTTAAATAGGAATTTAGTCAGATTTAGTCTAGCTATTTTCTATATTTATGTCAGACTACTCTACAGTATTATTTTCAGCATTTTCCTGTGATTTCTGAACTCTTGACTAGCACTGTGTTGAACTGAGAAGATTTGTCTTGTGTTTTTAGTATTTATTATTACATATTTTTTAAACTTTTCACCTGTGGCTCTTTTGTCTAGAGATAATTTAAGCTCTAGAGTACTTGCATGTATTTGGTGATACTATACAAAGCCACTCCAAATAAGCTTTGCTGTTCATCACACTTACTAAATGGATAATAATATTGCACAGTAATAATTGGACAACCTTTGGTAAGGGCCTTTTTAGTAGCTGATATTAGTGCTTGGTGGCAACTGGTATTACCTTATAGACTGGCAGGAAGGGGCATAGCTGGAGAACCTGTGCCAGCAGTCCCCAGGAGTGTCTGTGAGTTTGTATATAACTCATATCTTAAATTGTGTGTGTGTGTGTGTGTCAGCTACTTGGGCAGGGACATGAAGCACTGGTTGGACAGAGAGGGTGCTGGAGGTTTTAGCTTGACCACTATGCTGAGATCTGTACCCTATAGCTGTGCCAGTGGGGAGTCTTAGTGGGGCTCTGGAGAGAAAGGGAGAAACCAGTCCCAGACTGACTGTGATCTCTGTCTGCTCTTAAGGGAAATTGTACTTTACTGTGCATGTACTTGTTATCCCTCCCAATGTGAATGCTCCTCACTGGTGTTAGTGGTGAGGATTGAGGCTTTTTGATTACTGGGCCAGTGCACGGGCATCACAGAGACTATTACAGTGAACATGATGTCTAAATAATTCTCATAAAATGGATGTGTGTGTACATTGGTCTTATTACCATATGTACATGTAATGCACTTAAGGCTAGACAAAGGTAGCAGTTCAAAGTAACTATCTTACCATTATAAATTATATTTATACTTTCTTTGAGATTTCTATGCCTTTGAGGTGGAGATTTAAGAAAATTATCTTTTATTTAGTGTGTTTGGAGTACCAGGCCTGTTAAGTTACTCTTCGTTGTGGACCATTTCTGCATTATGCAGCACTATGTCTATGCTTCTTCCTGTTATTTTTTTTCTAAAAATGACTTTCTGCAGTTGTATTGATGTGGCAACCCACCAAACAGAAATGAGAAACTAAGTATGGAAGACCTTTGATAATTAATTGTGATTGAAGTAATTGATTTTTAGAGTTATGTGTTTTTTTGTGTAGTGATAATTTAAGCTCTAGAATACTTTAGCCGAAGCATGCTTCACTAACATTAAACTTATTCTTAATCCAAAAAAACAAAACTAATGCTCTTTAGCCCTGGTAGATCTCCTTCTCAAACAATGAATTTACCATAAAGTCCAAAGACAATACTCAGATCACCCCAACAACACACACAAAACTGCTAGGCATTGAAATAGACAACAATCTAAAATTCAACATACACATAGCACAAATAATCAAGAAAGTAAACAAAAAGCTTGGTCTCCTTTATAGGAACAAATACTTCATCACTAAACATACCAAAGCCACTACTGCCAGAACTCACCTCTTATCCATCCTCCTTTATGCCTCCCCCATCATGACTAATCTCCACCGCACAGAACTAAACAAAATGGAATCTTGTTACAATAAGATAGCCAAGTTTGCAACTGATGCCTCCTATAGATCCCACCACTGTCTACCTTCAAGCAACTCAACTGGCTGGAGTTGCCTCACCTACTCCTACTCAATCAACTCTCATTAGCACACAAGCTCTACTACCTTCCTGACAAAACCCCAGCACTTCTGCAACTAATCCAACCCTACATCACCACTAGAGCCTTAAGATCTACTAACCAAAACCTCATAAATGTCATCAAACACAAAAATGATGCTGGTAAATTTCTCTTTGCATGCACTATTGCCAGAACCTGGAATTCACTCCCAAGCCAAATTATTTCTACCACCTCTATATTACTCATTTAAAAAAACTCCTGACAACCCACTATGAAAACAACTGGCTTTGTTTCTGCTACACCCCTGGCTAATCCACCCCACTGCACTGTTGCAAGGACTCCATCAGGGATCACCTGTTTCCCCCTAGCATACTTGTTTATCCACTGATATGTACCTTTCAGATTCAATGACATATACTGTAAAGAACAAATACATATCTTCTAAAGTAAAAAAATTAAAAAATTATGTGATTTTATGTATTTTTCAATCATTATCATATATAAAGTACTATATGAATGTCCTTACAGCAAGAACTTGTTAATAACTACTGTATATATGCTCATATGTATTTCTTTCATGGGTGCTCATATGTATTATTTTATATTTGCTTATATGCTTGCTTATATTTCCTCTCATGTACGTAATGTTATATGGACCTTTTCTCCCCAGTCGGACTTTCCAGGTTAACAAATGTAAAATAAAATAAAATAAAAATTAAGGCCTCACTGACTCCAGCTTGAATCTTCTACACACTGGCTGACAACTCCTAGTCTGAATGCCGACTGTCACTTATTGTTTGAAAATACCTTTATCTGTGGAGTAGAATGGAAACATTTTGATTTAGTATTTAGTGTTTATGGACCAGCAGGCTGTTGAGTTGTAGTTTATTGTTGGAAATTTCCACATTACGCAGCACAATTGCTATGTTTCTTAATCTTATCTAAAATGCTATTCTGTAGTTATTTTGCTGTGGCAACCATCTAGCAGAAGTAAGTAACTAACTGCAGAAGAGCTGTGGTAATTGATTTTGGTAAAATAAATTAATTTTTGGAATTACTACTTACTGCAGAGTTGAGCTGAGACCCAGGCAACTCCAACTTGAACTTTTTCATAATGGCTGACATCTCTTCATCTGCTTGAAAGTACTGAGTCTCAGTTATTGCCTGAAAATCCCTGTCTCGTGCATTCAAATTGGAATAGTTTGGTTGGCTATCAAAGGAGTTATGATATGTGACTGCTGTAGCATTTTGAATCGTGCATGACATTCAATAGTATGGTAATTCTATTTTGGATAGTGTCTGCTAAAAGTTGTAATATGAATCTTGAACAGATTTTGAACTAAACCACTGTTATAATTATGTTCATTGCTCTGTAGGGTTTGCAACAGAGTAATCTGTGAGCAGATTGTACCCTTTGAAAATTACAGTTTATTTAACATTTGTTTACCAGGAAAGTCTGACTTTGAGCAACCCAATTTTCATTGGAGGCCCAGGGTGAAATGCTCCTGATGCATGTTTTTGTAATGTGGGATAAAACCCACAGAAGCACATGGGGGACATGCAGACTCCACACAGAAGGCACCTCAGCCAAAAATCGAACCTCTTGCTGTGAGGTGGCAACACAAACTACTGCACCTCTGTACCGCAGTTCACTATTTTAGAAACGTATAGGAATATACTTTGTTAATAATTAATTGTAGGGACTGCAGTGAATAAATCTGTGCCCTGCCTCTCTTTGTATCCTTACATTTACTGCACATTTGTTGTGTCAGTTTGTGCAAACACTATGGTCTATTTTTTTCTAAATGAATGGAAATAACTATTACCACAGCTGAATAAAGGTTTCTTTTCTCATTGTATTTTACTATTTTTATTACTTTTGCATCTGTAGTTGTAGACCTGCATATTCAAATTTGTAAGCTAGTGTCATAAGATCAGAGAATGAAATGAGAGAGGGTGAGATAATCGTCTCCAAAGCGTCACATGCTAAATACTGATCCAGTGTGACTGTCAATGTATAGTATTTGTCATCTGCAAAGGACCCTTTCTCACATTTCTGTAAGAACTTGTTAACATAAAACATGTGTTGTGTTGTCCAACCAGATGAGGCTGAAATACAGCCCCTTGTTCATGCCTCTAGTGGCATGCAGCTTCAACAACAGCCTTTACTGTAAAATGTGACCTTATGATGTTGCAGCTACAAAAAAAGCACAGCCTATTGAATTAAGTATTGCAGCTAGGAAACCATGACTGATTGTATCAAACATTGTAGCTAACTCCTTGCTGTCTCCCAAGCACTTTTGAACTACTCTGATGATTTATACTGTACCACTACTTCAGCAAGTACCTTCCAAGGATCTTTTGCTCTCTTTGTAAAGTAGTGCTTCCTCAAACTTACCTTGAACTGCCCCCATACATGCCAACATTTCTCATTGTGTGTCCTTTTTAGCATAAGCTCTCCAAAACAAATTGCTGCCATAATATGCAGTATATCCAAACTCTGTCATCACTTCTCTTCTTTCTTTAAAGTACACTTGAGCACATTTGTAAGTATCCTGTCCTACCCCAGGGCCAGTATCTCCATTTTTTCATAATCTTTCATTATATGCTTTCTAGTAGCCTAATATTCATTACTCTGTATGGTCTTGTACACTGAAAGAATGACTGCAGCATCTTTGAAGTTCCGTTGCAGCATTCTGCAGTGTTGTTCTGGTCATTTTATAATGCATAGCATAATTTACATTATCTGTGTTTACTATACACTCAGCCAGCCAAAACTGTCTTTCCTTGGTCCCTTTCCTTCTCCAGAGCGTATAGTTTTGCTCTTGTTTGCTTTAAATCCCAGCTGCTACCTATCTGCCATTCAAGTCATTGAAGGGATGTTTGGACAAGCCCCACCACATTTGTGACTGCCTGAGCAGTCTATACATTTTCTGAATATATACTGAACTTACTCATTTACAGCTTGATATCTGAACAAAATGTACTAAAAAGCCTGTCAATCCATGGCTAAATGAATGTCTTTCTGCCAGTTACCCACTAAAGGCACCCTTTACTTATAATTAGACAACAATTTCTTAATCCAGGCCTTCATTTTGGCACATCATTCCATGCTCTTTAATTTCATATTACCCTCATGTGAGGTACTAATGTAAAAATCATAATAAAAGCCAGATATTCACATGCACAGGGTTTTACACGTCCACTTCGGTCGGTTATTCAGTCATAGATTTGGATCAGCTTGGACTGGCAAGGCCTGTACTGCATGAAGCTGTGTCATCAAGCATCAACCAAAGAATTAATGTTGAGGATCTGTGCCACCCTGGCAAAAGAAATGTTTTCTGTGACCTTTTCATGGCTGTAACTGAAGATACAGGATTGTATTTAACTGACTGTTTTCTACAGCCTGTTTTGTGCCCCAGAACCATTATTGCCTACTTTCAGTGTTGTGATACTACCCCTGTTACAAAGAATAATGTATATGCCAGTGGTTAACATTTTACTACCCAAGGTTGGGGTGGGGGGGAGGGAGTAGCTCCTCTCCTTTAAAGTTTCTTGAATTTCTTCTCAGCTGCTTACCACAGTCATTCTTTTATCTGTTCTTTTGCTGCATTCCTTATCTGCTTTACCTTCCCATGTTGCTGGCATTCTGACTTGCTGCTTCTGTGTAAGCATAGTGGTATCTAATTCAGGAATTCTGCCTAATCTGCAACATGTCTGAACTTGTCTTTACTCCCAGTCCAGTAACTAGAATCAAGACTACCAGCACTAGACAGTCTCCTTAAGTGCTTGCTTTAATTTATCTTTTATATTACCAAGGATGTCATTAATAAAGATTCCTGCACTCTCATTATCCTTTAACTTTAAACCTGCAGCTACATAGTTACTGCCCTGCATTGCTGGCCAGACATTGAAAACAAACATAACAACAGTAGCACCATCTCATCATTTTCTTTTTAGCACTGACCCGCATTTCCGCATGCACTGTTTTGAAATTAAATCAAATATTTTTTTAAATGTGCACCGCAAACTGAAAAGCGAAGGATGATTTTTTTCTGCAGAGTACCCTCGTATTTTAATGGAGAAAACTGTTAAATAAAAAAGGCATTTCAGAGCAACTGCCACAGTAATTTGCATTCCTTTCTCCACTGGGAAAAAGACACACATGCAGTAAAATGTCTATTCTCTCCTGCATGCCCCAAATATTTTTATAACAGAGAGATGCTTTAGTTCTCTTAATCTAAATTTAGAAAGAATTAACAGTTTTTTTTTTCTCTTGACAGTAAAGGACTCTCATAAGAAGTGACCAAATAATGTATTTGTAAAATGAACTATACAGAAGTGATGTGCCTAAAATGTAGACACTGAAATTGTTTAATTTGCCTGCTTTTCCAGTGCTCCCAGCATTGAGTGTTATCTTTTTCCATTCAGGAAAGCATAACATTAGTACAATACAATGGAAATATTTTTTGTAGGGAACCATATTTCCATTTAAATTATTTTTAGTCTCCTTGACATAATAACAGTCAAGCCAGGTTGATGTATTCTATTCTATTCTATTCTATTCAGTTTGAGAAAATCCCAGTCAGAAATCTTTAGCATTACACTAAGAAATTATGGTGGCTTAATATGGATATAAAGTACTTAAAGAAAAACTGATAATGAACACCTTGGGGCATTTAACTCTTGTCTATGGATTCCATAGAACAAAAGAATATTACACTTGTTGTAACAGTATTAATGGTGCCCTTACACATGATATACATGATCAATATGCTAGCAATCCATGGAAAATCCTGTATACTCATTTTATAAACATGATAATATGTACTTAAAGGCTTGCGCTCAGAAAACTGTTAATGCAGCTACTCTGCAAATAAAAATGGGATTGAATTTGCAAGACCTGACCAGTGGGGATTAGGTATACACAAATAGCAAACTAGCACAGATCTGTCAAGGCTAGTGCTACATAGATAGGCTTGTCTCCGGTGAAAAACTGGCAGACATAGTACAGAGATATGCAGCATGGAATAGCAGGCCATGTGACTCCCACCCAGTAGCAGACAGTGGTATACTGCAACAATACATGTTCACACGTGCATCGAAATGCAGCTCCCATAGAATATGGGAGTTGCTGAGTGTCCTTACAAAAGCTACCTTAGTATGTTTATAATATAAGTAGAAAGCAAATGGGTGAGAAGACAGGAAGAAAAAAAGGGGAAAAGCAAGTAGTGGAATACACAGAAGGACAATAGGAAGGGAAGCATTGTATGTGTGTGTGGGAGGACATATTTTTGTGGGAGAGATGCCTATTTTTTAAGATGGGCAGGGGGTTAAAGTTAACATGGGAAGATGTGGCTAGGAAGGAGGGTATATGGAAGACAAAGGGGCAGACAACCAAATACGTCACACAGACAAATACTGACAGGGTAAGTGCTAATAAAAAGTTGGGCACCAAAGAGATATGAAGACAGACAGAGAGGGTGCCAAATGGTGATGGGGACAATGAACTGGGGAAGGGAGTGACACATAAGGAAGGGGAAAACCATGCTGGGGAATTGGTGAGTGAGGATCACCTGCAAAGCTGCATGCCAGTGAATCCAACCAGATGTCCGTCTCATCCATGACTGGTCTCCGGACTGGGCTCAGCCACTGATGGCTCAGTGGTCAGTGGCTGGGACCACACAGTTCAGCTTTTTAAAGGCTACACTTAAATTATTTAGCAGCACTGTAAATCTGGGCAGTACTGAGTAAGCAAGTAAAGCAAAGATATACAAGTATGGACCTATGTTCAGCCACCAAACAGAAACATTGCTGAATGGAATTACATTGAACATGCTGTTCAGTGAAACTCCTCACAGACCCCCACACCTCCAACTAATTATACATACCAACTACGAGATCACATTACAGTGAGGAAAGGGCACATTTTCTGATCCCTACTGTAATGTGATCTTACTCAAAAGGCTTAATGAATAGCATGTTCAATGAAAAATACCGTTCAAGGCTTTTTCCGTTAAATGGCTGAACATAGACCCAGAGGTATGACAGCAATTTAATATATGTAGTCAGATGCCTGGACAGTCTTTCAGCCTGCTCTGGTTGGCTAGTCTGTTCTCCTGAATCTCATCAGGTGCTGAAATATACAAAGCAAAAAGAAAAAAATATGAACAGAGCATACACACAGACCACATTAACTGCTTATGGGTATTCAACAGGCCTAGTTTTGTAAACCAATTAGCTGGGAGTCATACATACTGTGGTACTCAGGTTCTATATCCCTAATTTGTTTTTCCCATTGGTGTAAAATGTCATAGCAACATCTCTTTAGATTACTGTGTCAAGGCCTGCACTGCTCACCAGAGCAGGGGATGTCCATGGATTCACTCCGCTTGCAAGTGAGTGCCAGGCATCCACCTTTTACTGGAAGACCTCATATGAGTTTTCCAGGAGGCACTCCAAGTGGTACAGATACAGCAGGTGTAGAAAGATCTTTGCCTTCCTGCTATACCTCATGTGAGCCCTTTCAGAAGCCATAGCCATTTGTTAGGCTGATACAAGTAGGGAAATGGTAGCTGAGTTGTGTTAAGATATATCACAGTAACCATGTGATAAACATCAACAGGCAACATTGAAGTATGATGCAGGCTGATAAAAATGTGCAGCATTGTGATCATAACAGAGATGCACAGAGGGGTGGAACGACACATATCTGACTGCCACATGTTAGCTCCACTCTGCCAACATATGCACATTATAGTAGCATGGCACTGAGCTGTCATCCATGTCAATGGTGATGTGTCATCTTACTCCTATAGGCCTTTTAGTGGGCTGCACAACTATGTGAATGTGTAGTTGCAATGGTGCTACCTGGGCAAGTGCAGAATGTACCATGGCCTACCATTCATATTCATGGCAGGGAAGGAGCCCATAAATTTAGATATGATATTGCTGGGTGCTATGTACTCAGCTTAGAAACATTTCAATGAAATTACTTTACTACTATAATTGCTGTGTTGTGAGCAATAATAGCAAAGTAAAATCTGCAGTTATCATAGTGGTGCTCATTTCATGATCGATAGTGCTACACCGCAGTAAACAAATACTAAAACAGAGATTATTGGAGTGCTCTGCATTGCATAAAATGTTCTACAGCAACTGTGGTATGATGACACATACCAGAAGGAGGTGGGAATGCAGACTTGATATACTTATTGTATTAGGGGGTCATGCAAGTTCCTCAACAGCAACTGTAGACTATGGGACTAACAACAAGGGGAGTTGGAAAGGAGACTGAGCGATACATGACTCAAGCCCTTCCATCCCAAGTGCAATAGATAGACTGCTGAGAGAGAAAGATTGCTGAAGTAATCATGTTGATTGCTAATACAGTGAAAGTGGGACATGCTGAACAGCTCACCCTCTGCTACAGGCGTTCAGCTGATGTACATAAAGAATGGGGTGTATTGTGACAGAGGTACATCTACCACATGCTTCAGGCAGTGGGTGTGTTCCACAGAACACACTGTAGTGTTGCTGGGGGGGGGGGGACGTTCTATATAGATGGATTGTAGACAACAGGTAATACCACAGTCTATCTCCAAGCTGTCCAAACTGGGTTGCTGTGGGGCCAAAGCCAGTGCAAACCAGTATAGTAGACATACCATTTATTTTGGCTACAGTTGTAGAAAAATGTGGTGAACTAATAGAGGTGATTAGAGAAATATGGGTTATTAGGCACTAAAAATAAGTGTATGTTCTCATGTACTGGTTTTAACATGGCACCAAAACAGTGACAGGAGCTGAAAACGTTCTGCCCAGCAGAGGGACAAATGCTACTGTAGGATCTACATGCAAGTGGAAGGCATATTTTAAGTACTAACAAGGGTGACCGGGCCCTCTAGGTGCAGATGTGGCAGGACCTCATGACAGATGTAAATGATGCTGATGACTCCAACAGATTAGCAAAACGGGTCCACTGTAGGGTTACTGACATGATAGTCCATGCCCATATGAAAATCTAAGCCGATACATGGGACAGAATGGGCACATGTGGAGGTCTACTATCATAGACCATCCTCACTGACACAGTGGAGTTTCTGGTGTAACTGTATGGGACCACAGAGGGCACTGATACATAGTGGAGGCCTGCATGTGGTAGCTGGGGTAATTCCAACATTGTTTGTCTCTGTCAAGTATGCACCGAGTTGATGTTACCACACTACAGTAGCAAGGTCCAGTGTTGCACCTCTGGTGTGAGTTTGGAGATAGTAAACATCACCATATCTTTTCCATGTGCATGTATGGTATACAGGTACTGCAGCATATATGGCAAGGTATGTATATGGTCACATTATATGCAATATGTTACCTGAAATACTGTTGTAGCTCTCAGGTGTAAGATTGTCACATATATTTAGGTTTACATGCTGGTGTTTCCCTGTCTGCTTTCAGAGATGTTATGGTTGTGGGGTCAGTCTGACAGTCATGATGTCAGCATTATATCTAAGCTTGACAGTGGTAACAGCCTCCTCCAGTCAAATAACAGAGGGCTACTGCTGGCAGCAGTTACACTGATGATCACCCTGCCACCTACATTCACTGACACACCTGTGTTGACTGTGGAACCTGTCCCTGCCTCTCCTCCTGATTTGGAAGGACAAGCTATCCCTTGTACCCCTACACATGGTGCTTAGTCATCATCTGCTCCTGCAATAACAATAGGCAGTTGAGCGATCACAGAGTGTGAAGACAGCACTAGGGAGGGGTGGGATGGTCGACGTTAGCGTCCTGACATCCATTCAGTGTCTGAACTAGGTGTCTCACAGAACATAAAATCAACATTTGTGCAGGTTGGTGATCAGGCACAGACAAATGCTACCAGTGCTATGGCAGAGATGATTAGTGTACTGCATGACATATGAGATGACAAATTCAAGGGCATGCAACTCATGCATAAAGCTAGACATGACAGGGAGAGGAAGCACATGAATCTGCTGAAGTCATTAGACAGTTACTTTTCAGCTCTTGCATAGACCATGGGGTACCATGGTTCCACCTGTCATTACTGTTGCCATATGTATGACCTCTGCTTCTCTGTCTACACTGTGGGAATGCTTCATAGGGCAGGTTCCTCGAACCCATGCAGTGCCTTCTTGTCACCAACAACCACTGGTGGTGAGACTGCTGTACTGTGATGGAGCCACCATCTTGAATGAAGCCATATGGGTGTTTATCCACATCACACTGTGGGGCTGTTATAGTCCTCCAGTTCCACATCAGACTTGTTAGCAGGTGTTGTTGGCACTTTCTTTTCAAAAAGAGGATGCCCCCTACATTTAAGCCATCCAAAGTCTACATCACCCCATGCAGACACAACTCCTCTCAGACCCACATCAACTCAGAAATCTGTCATCTGCTGCAGCTGAGTTCCCTTGTGCCCGAATTGTGCAACCACCCAGAACATATGACCAGCTGTTCCCCTCAGCCCCACACCATGCCCAAACACCCTACCGAGCTCCCCCCAAACATCTAGCCATGTAACACACTAACTCTTCTTTTCTCTTCCACCTTTGCAGCTGTGGTTGTTCCCTGTCACTATGCCTCAGTCCATGTTTATAAATGTTGACAACTGTTCCCAGCCCACCTCACTATTATATACAGCTTAAGTAATGTCTAATGCACATCACGGTCAATCAATGTACTGTACTCTAAAGCCTAGAGGTAGTATTGCATGCATCAGTTTTAATCTTTGTTGTCTCTATTGTTGTGGACCACACACCACCTTTTAGCCAGTGCTACAGTTTATTGTGATTGCCTCACAAGGGGATCCCCTGTAGCCAGTTCCTCTGATGATACCTCACCTGGCTTCTGCTCCACTGCTGTGCCTGGTCTTTCTATCCCTCTGATGATGATTCTGTGCTATGTCTGTCTGTGCACCATCATGTTGTACAGCACTGCACAGGCAGAAAATATCTGGCAGCAGTTCATTGGAGCATACTGCATTGCACCACACAATGAATCTAGATATTGGAAGTGGGTCTTTATTGGTCTGGACACATGCATGACTTTGCGTTGGGTTTGTTGCAATGGTGAATTCTGTAACATCTTCGTTGGACATATGCCAATATGGGAATCATGGGAACTGCCTAAATGGTACACCCCCACACACATTGTTAATTTTTCCCTGTGCTTTGCACACCACATGGCAATTAATTGTAGGATGTATAAAACTTGTATCGGTGTTAACATAACCACACACATTACATTCACCACATGGGAAGAAGGTTCCTTTTCTGGTATTGCTGTGGTGACTATTAGCACTACCATAACCTAACAAATGCTTCAAAGATTTTTTTACTTTTAAAGGTAAAGCTAGGTGCTGTCCCTACTAACTCTCTTACATTGCTATCTACCTGTAATATATGCCAATTACATTTTACAATATTACAAATGGAAGAGACATTACTAGAATAAAACAAACACATAGCATCTCTTTGCTGAGTAACATCATCCATCTTCTCTTTCCTTCCTCTAGAATTCTCTGAAAAATAGGGTTTAGCTATATTTAACCATAGTTCTCCCATCTTATCCAACTCAGTGTTGATTTCTTTGTTTCAGTACCCTCTGTCTCTAAGATTATGTTTCATTACTGAGAGCTCTTCCACAAATTTAGCTTCATTATTGTTCAATCAAGAGACTCTCATGCCTTGCCCCTCATAATATTTCTATAAACATATTGGGGATGGGAGCTTCTCCTGTGCAAAATATGATTCCTATATGTATCTTTCCTATACCTTGTTGTAACAATCTGGTTCAGCTCAAGTAAAGTCTATAAGTTTAATGTTTCAGCTGATTGCATCACAAAGAATCTAATATATTTAGTACAATGTTATTATTTGTCAACGTTTTTAGGTTGGTAAAACCAACAGAACTTTGCTGGAAAGGATGAGGGACACAGAAGCTGTATTAAACAGGGAGATGTGAAAAATCCCCTGGCTAAACATATTACTGTGACAGATAAAGGACATGGTTTTAGTTTTATGGTTGTTGAAATCATCCAGGAAGATTTAAGGATGGGTGATATTTCTAATAAGACAGAAATGAGAGAATTGTATTGGATTTTACAATTGCAGGCTGATAAATATAAGGGATTGAATGGGAAGGTTTTCTTAAGGCCAGCCCTTAATGAGAGAGGGTTGCTTAGGTGATTACTTGAACATCAATTAACTAACTAAACAGGTGGTGTGAAAGGAGGCTGTTCATTGGAGGACTTAATGGTGTGATTTTTATTTACCTGTGAACTTGTGCAAGTATTGTATATGGTCTAAAAAAGCTGACAGTGTCCACTGGAAGTGCTTACCAGATTTCACTTTTCTGTTTATTTTGGATTTTATTGTGGTTTTATCTTTCTGCCATTAAATGTTTGTTGAGTTACAGTGGTGTTATTTATTTTCTACTCACCTATTTGCATATATTGTACCACTGTGTCTCCTCTTGATGGATTGTTTTGCTGTATGTATGTATTTACTTCCAATTCCTCATATGTGGTATATTTGGGGTGGAATATTTGTCAACAGCAGAAGTACCTAAGTTTATGCATCATAACAATGTGAACAGTGCACATATAATATTGACATTCAAACACATCTGCATAAATGTTTTACTCTTTCAAACAACAAGACATCCAAGCAGGACACTGCTTAGCTGTTTGCTAATATTTTCTTGGTTCGTATGGACTTACTCGGATGTGTCTGGGTATAGAGTGAATGGAAAAGGAACATTCTTATTTGACACTCTGGATAAAACAGTTTTCAGAGCACACATTATTGATCACATATTTTGTACTTAAGACATTTCAAAATGCTTGGCTATAAACTGGCAGTCTGAAAGTGTTTAGTCCTGTAACAAATATGGAATATTAACATCCTCCTGGCCATAGGGCTAGCTGGGAGTTAACTTGTAGAAACACATTTTGAGATCTTTACCAAGCATATTGTTTGTGTAGGATGTCTTGTTTTGCATCACCTGAATTTCTGCATTGAACACACTTGCCCTTTTCATTGACATAGTACTGAAAGCTGAAACAGACCACAACTTCATCTAGATTCTTAAATTTACTGCATCTATAAGCATTATTACTCTGGGCAGACAAGTTTTCCTGTATGGCTCAAAAGGAGATAAGCTGCTGTCATTTTATGAAATAAATCTAGTGCATAGTAACTGTCCTTACAGCCTTAACACCAAATTGCTAAGCTGAATCAGTCTGTGATGTTTCTGGAAAAAAGCTAGGGCAATGGGCATTACCATCTATGAACATAAATGTTGTGCAACGCAATGAATAATCTTTTAAATCCCACTTGCAGAATCTGTTTTGTATTGTACCTTATTAATGAATCATTCTAAACAGAGAAGTCCTACCACAGAAAAAGACAATATCAGTGATGGTTTAAGCTGCTGCTTGGTAGCTGGTGTTTTTTAAACTATGGATACTCTCTCCATCATATTACACTCAGAATTTATGTAGGTTATTCCTTGTTAATTACATGAATGTGCTAATGAACTGGTTGCAGTTACACAACCTGCAAGTTCTATAGTTCATAAATTATTAAATACATTCCTGTCATTCACTGCTCCTTCAGTTGCTAAGCAACTCGAACATACTAATCAGTCATCTGATAAGTACTGACCAGTTTCTGCTTTATGTAAGTAATTTCTGTGCCTTTGATGGATGTGGGTGGCATGGCTCATTAATAGAGTATTGGATTGCAAATACTACTGAGTACTAATTCATTTACAAAGCTTGCATATCGCTGTGCACATTTTAACAAAGCATTCAACAAGCTGGAAAAAGGAACATTCAGTGCAGGCATGGAGCTGTTGTGCAGCATACCAATCAGCAGTTAAATGTGCTACTGCTGAATGACAGACTGGCACAAAGAAGGCCTTGAGTCACATGATATGAAATTCACAGAGTTTTGTAAATTCACCGCAGTCACTGAGTTAGAATACTGAATGAACTGTAGGGCAAAACAAGCTGCATGGAAGCATAGTACACTAGGTTACTGATGGATCTTGATAAGGTAGTTTTCCAGCCTGAAAGTTCAAGGCTAACTTACCACATACTCTAGGTCAAAGATTAATACCCATTTACTTGGTCACCATATGTAGAGTCAGAGGTTAAGACCCACCAACTTGGTTATACATTGTGGAGAGAAAGATAAAGGCCTGCCATCATTTTAATCAGAGTTGCTGGCTACTGAGACTTGTCTGCATATATCAACTGGACACAAGCTGATTTTTTCTCTGCACTTATTTAAGATTTGATTCAGTAAATATTGTGTGCCTTTGCTTCAGTAAATATTGGGTGTCTTTGTCTATCTGCAGTTAGCTGCCTGAAGTGTGAAAAAGTGTAGCCATCTGGGCTCATTGAAAGTTGTTAGACTGCTTTGAAATTCCTGTGTTAATGTTATCCTAGGGGGTTCTGCTTGCATTAAAATCTGTGTTGGTTACATTTCTAGTAATCATTTTAATCGGAGTTGCTGGCTACTGAGACCTGTCTGCATATATCAACTGGACACAAGCTGATTTAAGTATACTTTTCTCTGCACTTATTTAAGATTTGATTCAGTAAATATTGTGTCTGTGTCTAGCTGCAGTTATCCCCCCCTTCCTGTTTCCTGTTGTAGTGTTAATCTTGGTGGCTTTGGAATTGCCCGCCCCTGCTGTAAATCTGTTTTTCATACTCCTCCTGGACCCATCTCATTTGCTCACTCAACTGAGTACAGTGAGATCATATTTTGATTTCAGATACTCCTACCAGTCCCATCTTCTCTGCTGTGTACAGAGAGAGCACTTGGGAAGGACATTCGCATATAGTATCTTAATCTGCTCTGTTTCCTCCCTCTACAAAAAAAAAAAAACAAAAAAAACAAAATTCCACTTCATCTGCTTTACTGTATTTGTGTTTCTTCCTACTTTATTACCTTATTTTGCTTTTGCTGCTTCTTAAAAGTACTCATTTACATTTATTCTGCTGCCTTTATTACTGTTTGTTAGTAGCCTGATTAAATTGTAACTGTTATTCTAAGGCCTTTGGTTTAAGCACTTGGGCTTCAAACAGTTATTTTACATGGTAGGTTTGTGGTCTGCACTGGTATGGCAGGACAGGTAGCATACATCCTTCTAAGTTGGGAACTGCTGATTGAAGGCTCAGTGTCTGTTATTTTAAAAGTGTATTAGTTCTGGGTTAAGCACTTGGGCTTCAGGCCAGTTATTTTACATTAAGAAGGTTTGTGGTCTGCAGTCTTGTGGGAGAAGAGGCTAGATTCTGCCCTTCTGAGCTGGGAATTTCTGGTTAAAGGCTTATTGTGCATGCTTACTTGAACTGTTTCTTTCTGAAATCGGTATGCCTTGTTTGCTGTAGCATAGACTAGATTCAGGCCTGCTGGATCTAGCTTTGTTTGTATAACTTGTGCACTGATCCAGGCCGTCTTTTTTGGAGACGGTTTCTCTGTACCCTAGTGGCAGGAGTCTGCATTTAGAACTTGTCTGATTGAAGACTGCTGGAACAGGGCTCAGTTTTGAGCTTTTTAACTGGTTAATTGGGTAAAGTGTTGTTTTGATTGTATCTGCTCTATTTTCTGAAAAAAAAATGTATACTGGCAATTTTCTAGTTGTACAATTGTGAACAAGTGATTTAGTTTTTCTGGTATATCTTTAAAATCTGGCAAGTGTTTATTTACTGCATTGCTCTCTTGCTTAGGTTTCTTAGCTATAAATCTTAGTTCATTCTGAAGTATGCTACTTTACCCCCCCCACCAAAACTTTCTGAATGCATTATTATATAATAACTGCCTGTTGTTGCCTTCATGCTTACCCTAGAATCTCTGCTTTTCTCTTTTCCTAGTTGAACTCTACAGTTCCCTACAAAACGGTATCTACAGGACTGCAATCAGTTTCTCTCAACATTTAAACAGAGTAGGTTGCACACACAAAAAGCATTTTTTAAGCTTTCACTTACAGTGCTTTGTAATTAAGCAGGTCACCATATTGGTCAGCCATAGGGCTCTTTGTTTCTACTTGAGTGGTTGCCTCCTTCCCCTGTAACTGAAGTAAACTGACTCTTACATTAAGAGCTGTAATACTTACCTTATAGCTTTAGGACACCTTAGGAAACCTTGTAAACTGCAATAGCCCCGCTACGTTCACCCTCGCTATGCTCAGGCTCTTTTAGCTCCCCTCCCTGCCCCCAATTCCCTCCCGCCCCCAGTACCTCTAAATTTATAGTACTATAGCCACTCCCCCACTTTCTAGATCCTATCTGCTTTCATCTGGGATAATTCCACCCACCCCCATTCTACTACCTACATTTTAATAGCACCTATTAGTTTTCATCTGGCATTCTCCCATCCCGCTTCCAGTACCTTTACCTCACCACTCTATCTTCTGGTGTTGCATCACCAGGTAAAACAGTTCCTTAACTCACTAGCTGAATCAAAGATAATGATATACTCCTCTTTACTGCCCCTCTTGTTCACAGCATACCTCCTTACGTTGTATGAAAACCAGTTTCTCATGGGATTTCAGGTCCCAAAAGTCTGTACTATCACCCCAGCTGTAAATCCTTCCACCTTCAACCATACTTACAGTATCAGATCCTATCCAACATCTTGTTCAGCCTATCAACATCTCAACCCCAGGCACATTAGCTCTAGATCCAAACACTACCACGAACTAATAAAGAAATTCCTGATGTTCATCACCAAGTATAGACTCAACCTAATACTTGGTGGTGATATTCACCCCAACCCTGGCCCACTCACTTCAGATACACATACCCCCTCTACTTGCAATCTAAGCTACAAAACTACAATTAATAGGCCAACTAACTCTCTCCTAGTCTGTCATCTCAATATTAGAAGCATTAATAACAAGGTACATGAACTGTATGCACTTCTGGATGTCCACTCCCCTGAGATTCTCTGTTTATCTGAAACCTGGTTAAAACCTAACACTAAAGACAATGAAGTGTTACCACCTGGTACAACATACACAGGCTAGATCGTGCTTCAAGGAAGGGGGTGGGGTAGCTGTACTCTATAAATCTGAGTTGAATGTCACCATAGATGTAATACAACCACCTCAGATTAATAACTCAGAGATTCTTGCCACCAAATTGCAACTTAATAAAAATAAATGTATTAATATCATCTATATTTACATTCCCTCAGGTAACAATATATCTACATTTGAAGATATCCTGCACTGGCTATCATGTCACTACCCCCAAGAAACCCTACTACTTGGAGACTTTAACATAGACTGGGGCACCTGCTCCTCAGAATCCCCAACCACCCATATTAACCTGCATGCATTTACACAAATCATATCTATCCCTACCAGGATAGGTAAACCCAACCAAAAAGAAAGTATACTTGACTGGGTACTCATAAATAATCACCCCCAACTGTACACCTCTGGTACCCTCCTTAATGGCCTAAGCGATCACCTTCTCACATATGTAATTAAGCACAAAACCATTAATTCCCAACAACCCTTACTCAGAAAGGTTAGAAACAATAAAAACTTTGACCCTGCCAAATTCCAACAAGAGCTAAACTCATGTAATTGGTCTATTCTAAAACACCTCCCCTTAGAGGAAGCAGTAGCATACTTTAACAACAAATTCCTTGAAATCCTTGATTTGCATGCACCTGTTCGTTCAAAGATAACCAAGGCAAAAACTGTGCCATGGCTTTCTATAGAGTCTAAACTCAAAATTACCCTTAGAAACAAAGCATGGGCTTTATGGCCTTCTTCTAAAGACCCTCAAGATCATATTAAATACAGGCAATCCAGGAACGAAACCAAAAAATCAATTTTACAAGACAAAAAACAATACTACTGTAATTTACAGACAGTAAAGCAAAATAACCCTCAGACGTTTTGGGCAGGTTTAAATAATCTACTACATCCTGGACAAACTTCAACCCCAATCCCTGCTGCTACTATTGATAAAACCCCTGAAGATGTTTCTGATAGTTTTAACCAATTCTTTACTGAGACAGTTCAAGCCCTAGCTAGCCAACTACCTCCTAGCTCCCCTGGTCCTGAAAGTAGCAACCCTAGAAACCTACTCGCGTTCAGCTTCCAACCACTCGCCACTTCACTTATCCATACCTTGATCAAAAAATTAAAACTCACTACACTTTCTGCTGATCAACTCCCTGCCGAGTACCTACAAAAATCAGCTGATGCTATTGCTTACCCCATCTCAATACTAATCAATCGAACCATAGTAGAAGCTAAAATTCCCACCATCTGGAAAATATCCTATGTAATCCCACTTCACAAAGGAGGCAGCTCTACTGAATTCTCCAATTATAGGCCAATAGCTATACTCTCTTCACTTGCAAAGATTATGGAAAAATGTATTCATAGACAACTCATGCACCACCTAATCCAGAATCGCCTTATGACAGACACTCAGCATAGCTTCCGTCCTCATCACAGCACTACTTCAGCCCTCCTAGCCTTTACCAACACCATAAACCATAATCACAACAATAATTATATATCCTCAGCCCTCTTTTTGGATCTTTCCAAGGCATTCAGTATGGTTGATCACCAACTTTTAATCCAAACCCTGCAAACATTCTGTCTAGATACTGGAGCCCTCCAGTGGTTTCAATCCTACCTGAATGGTCGACAGCAGGCTGTCCTCTGGCAGAACAAACTTTCTAACCTTCTACCTAACACCCTTGGAGTACCACAAGGCTCTATACTAGGGCCCTTGCTGTTCTCCATCTTCATTAACGACCTTTATACTGTCATCGCAAAAGTCAGCTGTATCCAATATGCTGATGACTCTACTCTGATTTGCTCAGCCACATCTCCAGCAGAGTTATGGTCAGCTACCCAGACCACCTTTAATACAATAGAAAACTGGCTTTCTGAACATTGTCTGATCCTAAATCCCAAAAAAACTAAAATGCTGTTATTTTCACCAACATGTAGGTCTACTACTTTCACCTTTACTATAAAATCAAATGATGGCACAATAATCTCCCCTGACCCATCTACAAAACTATTAGGTGTCATCATAGACAATAATCTAAAATTTGACCTACATGTTAACCAAACTATCAAAACCATCAATAAAAAACTAGGGTCACTTTACAAAATAAAAGCCTTCCTAACCCCTCCAGCTAAAATTGCCATAGCTCGCTCTCACCTTCTTTCAACCCTTCTGTATGCATCCCCTCTAGTCTCGAATTTAAACAAGACTGTCCTTAACAAACTCTCAATTTGCTACAACCACATTGTCAGGTTTGCCACTGGGCTGCCTTTTAGGACACATCATTGCATCAATCTAAATCAGCTTGGGTGGCTTGAACTACCCAGCCTAATCCAGTATAACCAACTGATTATGGCCTATAAAATCCTCTATAATCCGGACAATACTCCTGCACTTAAAGATATTATCACCCCCTATAACAATCCTAGACCGCTTCGATCCTCTAACAAACTACCAATTCAGACTAGCAAAATTAATAACACAGCCAGTGATTCTTTCTTTGCAAACTCTGTAAGTAGATCCTGGAACTCTCTTCCAGCTGATATTACCTTACTTTCCACCTTAGGTCAATTTAAAACTAGACTCAAACAACATTTGTCACTTAACTGGCTATGTCAATGTATCAAGCCTGGCTAACTCTCTCTAGAATGTGTAAAAATCTGTTAACCAGTTTACTGTGTAATTTAATTTAATCCTGACCTATGCTCAGGATTAACTGTAACCTGTGGAACTTGTTTAACTTGCTTATTTATGTAATCTCTGTAAATAGTCTGTTTGAAATATGTAATACTGGTATTATGTAATGCTATATCTGCTTACCCTTGGAGCTTTTCTCCCTGGGCCTCCGCTGAAAATGGACATGCATCCAGTCGGACTATCCCGGTCAACAAATGTAAAATAAAATAAAAATAAAAATACTTGTTTCCCACCTTTCTGAACTAAGATAATCCAGTTTTCAGGTCACTGCTGAATCCAGGGCTGTGTTACAAGTTTCTGTGTTGCCCATACCTTACTTGGATAGAAGGAAGTTTCATTGTTCCCCTGTGAGAGAGGGGAGCTTTGAGCAGCCTATCTGTCTCTGGAGGAGTGGTTTCAGCCCAGAAGTTAGTAGTTTATTGACCATTTTGGGCTAATTTCTATCTCTTTCACTTCCCTGCTATAAAAACCGCATTTGCACAGTTTTTGTGCTTGCATTCTGCTCAGCAAGTGCCTTCCAGGTGTTCTGCAGAGTCTACAGCAGCAGAGAGACAAAAGAGAGACTTTGGAGTGATTAAGTATCATTTTTCTGCTTTTCTTGCTGTCTTAACTAATTCCACCTAAAACGCCAGTTTTATTAGCGTTTCTGTGATTTAAAAAGTTTGTTATTGCTACATATTGTACTTATTTGCTGCCTACACTTGAATTAAGTCATTTTTGTATATAAATAATCTGTTTAACTGTTGTAGGCTACACAGTAAAGTGCAATAGCTTTTTCTGTGCATTTAAAGTGTTGTTTTGATTGTATCTGCTCTATTTTTCTGAAAAAAATAGATATATACTTGTTTCCCACCTTTCAGAACTAGTATAATCCAGTTTTCAGGTTATTGCTGAATCCAGGGCTGTGTTACAAGTTTCTGTGTTGCCCATACCTTACTTGGATAGAAGCAAGTTTCTCTGTTCACCTGTGAGAGAGGGGAGCTTTGAGCAGCCTATCTGTCCCTGGAGGAGTGGTTTCAGCCCAGAAGTTAGTAGTTTATTGGCCATTTTGGTCTAATTTCTATCTCTTTCACTTCCCTGCTATAAAAACCACATTTGCGCGGTTTTGGGCACCGGGCAGTGCCAGTTAGCTAGAGTTAAACTATTCTCGGCTCCATGAAGTCTACTCTTCAATTTTTCTCTTGGAACTAGAAAAACCTTCAACTTTAGCACTCAAACCATTCATTTCACAGTCAAGCACTTGCTTAAAACTCATAGCAAGAACTAATTAACCCTAGCACTAAACCCCCCTATACTGTCCATAAGGACAAGGGTCTCTATTCGTCCCCACCAGCCAATCAGAAAAACAGCTTACTCTACCTATTCAGGCATGTACAAAGGACAGTTTCCAGTGTACTCTACAGTCCACCTGGTGAATCTGGGCATTTTGAGGCAATGTTACAACTGCCTCATATACACAGACAACCCTCTCCTCCTACCACCAAACACTAATATATGCGAGACATGCAATTATACAGCCAAACTGGAGGCAAAGCTCTCTCAACCTAAGACTGGAACTGACAGTCAAGAGGAGAAGGGTAATACTTGCAACACACCACATGTCGCACATAGACCTAATAAACCAGCACCGGCAAATAGCACACATGAATACATGAAAACATACATGGAGGCTCTAAATACAAATCTGCAAAAGCAACAGAGACCTCCAAAGCTGATATCCAAGCAACCTCCACACCCCATCACCAACCATGAAACACATACTTCACATAATCAGTGTGCCACGCAATCACAGCCTTTAAGGTAAAATAACATACCCTACACACTAGTAATAGGCGACTCTATAGTCAGGCACACTGATGTCCCACTAACTAGGCTGGCAAGGAGAAGGTTACAGTTAGCTGCCTGTCAGGTGCCAGGATCTGTCACATAACACAAGCATTCAGGTCACTCCAGAACAAGTACAAATACGACTCTGTCATTGTCCATGTTGGTGTGAATGACCTCAGATGTACCTCCCTGGACTACATGAAAAGAGACATGGAAGAGCTCTCTGATCATGTAGCCTAGGCCGGTATGACCCTGACCCTGAGAAGCATCCTGCCCTCACCAAGAATGATGCCACAATTGGCTAAGTTTCTGGTGTCATTCAAAGGGGATCCAGTATCTGTCCACCTGGGATGACATGCTCGACAAGCCACATTGCTTTACAAGAGATGGCTTGCACCCGTCACCCTTAGGCTTTCGTATACTGGCCAAGGCTTTTGCCGCCCCATAGTGCCTTTTTTAGGCAAGGCTCAAAAGACAAACTCACCACCATAAATAGCACAAGTAACCAAAAACTGAGAGTAATGCTACTCAATGCCAGAAGTCTAAACCTCAAAATGCACGCACTCGAGGCACTCCTCAGTATGGAGAACATCGACATCGGTGCAGTAACAGAAACCTGGTTTAAGGATCCTGAGAGCACCCCAGCACTACTAGGCTATAGCTCATACCATACCTTTCAGCCACAGAACCAGGACCGAAACACAAAAGGCAGGGGTGTATCCATATTCATCAAGGATACCCACACCTCCAGGTTAGTGGCGCAGCACAATGCATCAGAGATCATCCATGTGAAACTAACAATGGGCAAAACTGCAATCCAAATTGTAGCTTGCTACAGATCACCCACCATGACCCAGAACCCTCATTTTGCATTTCTGGAGATACTGAGAAATATGAAGGTCCTACCAAACACCCTAATACTGGGTGATTTCAATCACCCAAACATAAACTGGGAAAACTACTCAAGTACTAACTCCCTTGCCCAATGCTTCCTAGAATTTATAAACTCGAATGCCCTGGTCATCACCCCTACCAGAGTGAACAACATATTGGACCTGGTCATCACCAACATGGGTGACTGGTGCTCCACACCAGAGGTCAACCCCTCGCTGGTTAGATCAGACCATAGACTAATCACTCTTGATATCCACATTCCGCCCCCACCTGCAATCAAGGAAACCACCGTGAAAAACTTTTCAAAATCAAACTTCACGTTACTTAAGACCGAGGTGGAAAGGTTCACAGCCCCCATGCTAAAGAACAATGCTGTCCAAGCTGCTGAAACCTTTACAAAGGCACTCTATGAGCATCTGCAGGAATGCATGGATCATGCCATCCCAAGTAAAACCAAGACTCACTCCTCCAAGAAAAGGAAACCAGTCTGGTGGACCCCTGCCATAAACAAGCTATACAACAGAAGGAGGAAACTAGTACAGAAAAGCATAAAATCCCAAGAAGGAAAGACATCCCTGATCAGTATCAGCAAGAAACTATGATCCCTCATTAAATCATCCAAGGCTAGTTTCAAAAGAAAAATTGCCAGTGACTCCAAAGATAACCACAAAGCGTTCTTTAGCTATGTCAAGAACCTAAGTGGAAACTCTCAGATCTGCTCTGAGTTAGTGCAGAATGGCACAAAATACACTGAACCGACTGATATTGCCAACATTCTGGCAGACAGGTTTAGTGCAAATTTCACCCCCCTCTCACCCCCTCAAGGGCCCATAACCATACCAGAAGAATATAGGGCCCCATCAATCATCGACACACCGGTTAAAACAGCCCTATCCAAAGCCAAAAACACAGCTTCAATGGGACCAGATGGTGTCCCAGGCTGTGTCTTACAAGAGCTCCGAAATGAACTAACCCCTCACCATAACACACTGTTCAAACTCAGCCTCTCTACAGGCTATGCACCCACAGAGTGGCGCACAGCAGCAATTACCCAACCCCACAAAGATGGAGCCACAATTGGACCCTGGGAACTATCATCCTATAAGCCTGACTAGCCTGGTCTGCAAGGCTATGGAGCACATCATCATGGAACTCATTAACAGAGACATTGGGAACCTCCAAATCTTGGACCCTACCCAGTTTGGGTTTGTTAAGGGCAGATCATGCCTCCTAAACCTGGTGGATTTCTTTGTATTCTCCAAAAGGGTCTCACTGAGATGGATACCTGGTGTTAAAATCATGGCCTCAAGCTAAATGCCAAAAAGTGCATAGTTATTCCCTTTGGAAATAACAAAGTGCCCACAAACTACCACATAGGTGGTAGTCCCCTAAATATGGAAAAAGTAATAAGGGATCTGGGGACCCAAGTAGATAGTAATCTCTCCTTTGATAATCACATTGCCAAAGTGGTTAGAAAATCCTTCTATGTGGCCCACCTAATCACAAAAGGGTTTGCATCCAGATCAAAAGAGGTCATTGTGCCCCTCTACTCATCACTCATCAGACCCATCATAGAGTACAACGCCCCATTTGGGATATACCTTACAAGACACCTGCAACAGCTGTAAAGACCACAGAAGTACCTCACCAAGAGGATCACTGGCCTCAAACAGATGCCCTATACGGCTCGACTGAAGAAACTCCAGCTGTACACGGTTGCATACCGCCTGCCCAGAGGTGATCTCTGCCCGACATACAAGGCCATGTCCAACCCAGAATTGATGGACATGCTCCACTTAAAGAAAACCTTATCCTCTCGAGTCACACGCTCTAGGGATCTAAACCTCACCACAACAATAAATAGGACATGCTGGAGGGATAGATTCCTGTCCCAGGGACTTCTCATGCTTTGGAACAAGATTCCAATCTACATTAGGCAGAGCTCCTCGCTAGCACTCTTCAAGAGAAACCCTGATGAGTGGATGGTAAACAGAAAGTTTACCCCGGGGATCATTTCAGTGACTCTGCTGGACAGAGGCACAGGGAACTAATCTAAGGGGGCGGTGAAAGCCAACACATTGTGGCTAGGCTTATAAATGCCTTCGGGCAGATAGCCTAGTACTTACCTATGGACCTATGAACCTATATACACCTATAAAAGTGCCTACCTATGCTACCTATGAACCTATATACACACACACACACACACACACATATATATATATATATATATATATATATATATATATATATATTACATCTCTCTCTCTCTCTAAATATATATATATATATATATATATATATATATATATATATATATACATATATATACATATATACATATATATATATATATATATATATATATATTTATATATATATATATATATATATATATATATATATATATATATATAGGTCCCTATCAGTTGATCATGTTTTTAGAAACTCGAAATTCATATAGTCAAGACCATATGATTGAGGTTTTGGGATATATGCAAATGATCCTTATGAACATCAGGTGTTTCAGCTAATTGGCAATTCTGAATGCCCATGACTTGTTTCATCGTTTTAATGGACAATTGCAGGTGAATAAAGCCAAACCCCACTTGCTGTGGATATTTGGAAACTCGATCATATGGTACCAACCATATGACTTTTGAGTTTCTGGAAACTCGACCACCTGACAAAGACACATATATATTTATATATATAAATATATGTATATATATATATATATAGAGAGAGAGAGAGAGAGATAGATATATGTGTGTACGTGTGTGTATTTATGCATAAGAAAGAATGCTTTACAGCTATCATGTTTCTTAAATGTGTCTATTTGTCAGACACCTTTCACAGGCAGGGACTGATCTCTTATGCTTACCCTGTATAATAAATTACATGATAGTGCATCTAGCCTGGGGTAAAGAGAAGCATGTCATTTTCTGCTCCTGTAACAGATTTTTCATGAAGTGGAATCTAATGATGGGGTTTGCATTCTTGAATGGTTGGAACTTCACCCCACATTTTGCCTGCCATAGCAGGAGCTAATAGGGTTTCTGTAACACCACACCTTAGGATTGTCTGTATACAAATAGGAAAGTGAGAAACTGCATTAAGGAAAAAAATATGCTTACTCTTATTATCAGTAGCCACCTTCTGCCATATTCAAACCAAGGTCTGTACTGGGTGTCTTTGCTTTGATATTTAAACTGATGACCAATGCATTTAATCTTTTCAGTCTTTTTCTACTTTGTGAAGATAGTAAAAAAAAAAAAAAGAAAAGAAAAGAACTCAGTTCCTTAAGTTAGAGGTACAAAGCTGCTTGCTCCAAAATACTTTGCCTTTTGGCCTAATATTTTCCATCAGGTGTCAAACCATTTTATTCCTAAAGCCAAAATAACATCTCAGCATCATTATGTATTAGTTACAGTACAAAATGCAATGTATATAAGGTCTTCTAACAATCCAGACTAGGTCACCTGAAGAGTATATGTTAGGGAGGGCTGTCACTTGATTAGATGACAACAGTTACTTGCTCAGAAGTAAATTCAATGCAAGGGATGAAATCACATTTAAATCTGCAGAATTTAAACATATATGGAGTAACTAGAGTTTGAAGACCTCAACTCTGAGATTCTGAGTTCTAGCTCCTAACAGAACAATAAACCTAGCCCAACAGATGCAATGATGCAATTATCCAACACATGCCAACACTGTACTAAATTGCAAGATGACTGTAAGTTAAAAGTAGCAAATATAACAATGGCATTTACATCAATGGACATATTGAATTGAATTTAATTCAAATTCAAATTTATCATCATATTGCAAAATATTGTATGTAAATGATAAGGATAATATGTTTAACAAAACACACCCCATCTAAAAAGATGTGAAATTTGCACCTTCTTACTTAACTTTTAGGTTTTGCTAAGTCATGTGACTTGTACTGCTACTGCTGCTTTAGAAGTCGGTAAGTCATGAGACATGCACTGCTACTGCTGCTTGGTCTTATTTAGTTATCCTGTTAGCATATGAATAGAAAATATGCATCAGTATTAAGTGGCAGTTTATGACTGGGCTGTTGGCAACACTGATGAGGCTTCCTGCCACCTCTCACTCTGCAGTATCACAAACATGCATTTATTTCCACATCCACATGGTGTGGATAGAAGAAGTGTTTGACTGAGACTGCTAGCATCCTAGCCATATTGTGCACTACCAAGCAGGCAACTGCCAATTTATTCTTTACCAGACAAGAGCTGATCTCAGTGTAGCCCTCATTCAAACAGCCATCGGGAGATTTTCTGATGCTGTGCCCTGACATCCCTCTGAGTACCAAATAAACAATTGAGAGGAGTGGCAGGCAATGCATAGAGTATGGGGGGTATTGCCCAACTCCATGACTGACAGAATACCTCAAGCATTCATGCCATCCCCTATCATAAACATGTCACTCATGAGGGTTACAGTCTCCATTTAAAATTCATTAGTTGTTAATGGACCAAGTGAAATGCATCTGCACCTCTCCACCGAGAGATGTGAGCAGGCCTTGCCTCTTCTCTTTTCTCCACCCCATTTGGCCCCTCCATCTCCTTAATGGTACTCAAATGCAGGTTGATTTGGTTGTCCCTCTGTGCCATACAGCCAACTAGCAAGCACAACATTGGAATCATACTGACTGATGCTGTAGTGTATAGCACAGCAACCTTGTTGATTGGCATGGCAACCAGTATCTGTGAATCTTTAATTAATTGGCATCTTTAGTCTCATATGAACAACATATGCATTCATGTTGTCTGCTTTACTTTACACTAATACACAATCTGAATGAAAATTTGTTAGAACTAATAGTACTATGAATCATTGGAATGAATTCAATAAAGTCTACATGATGTGCTAAAACTGTGTGTGCATGGCATCATAACATGCCATTCTGTATTCATTAAGCAGCTCTGTATACAGCCACACAAACACGGTAAACATCATGGCATGCTAATTACAGCATAAGCAGTTGAAGTGCATGCTAATCAACCAACCCAAGATAGAAGAGCTATTCAACAAGCTATAAAGCAATCATGTAGACACAGTACAGATTTTGCCTGCAAATTCCAAAATCTATTGGAATGCAGCCATGAAAACTATTCTCCATGAAAACAATATTAGGGGCTGCTGCTACTCTTATACATATGTATGTGCAACAGGCCCAAGTCTATACTGCTGCTAACAGACCTTGTCCAAGAAGAAGAAGAAAGGTGTTTAGACCCTGTTTAAAGTTTTGTGGTCTGCATGCATTAGGTAGAAATTGTAGAGCACTACAGGGTGAACAGAGACACACTACAGGAATTCTGCAGCCTCTGTCATCCTCAACTGACAAGAGCAAACTGAGGGGAAACAATACCTGTGGAAACTAAGGTATGTGTAGCACTTAGAATATTAGCTACAAGAACCTTTCAGAGACCAACAGGGTATATTCTGGGGGTGTCAAGGGCATCCAGGAGCCTTCATCAGTTTCTGAATGCTATGCTAAAACATGTTAATGACTACATACATTTTGCCCGTACACCTGAGGACAGAGCTACAACTATGCAGGATTTCTACCCTGTAGCACACTTCCCTGAAGTCTTTGGTGACATAGACTGCACACACATTGAAATCAAAGCACCATTTGGGAAACAGGGATGAGTTTACATAAACTGAAATGGATTCTACTCCATTAACTGCCAGGTCAGAAGTAACACTAAGGGACTCATCCTGAATGTGTGTACTGGTAACCCAGGCAGTTACCACAAGACCTATATCTGGCACCACTCTCCATTGTATCAGAGGTTTTCTAGAGGAGATATCCCAGAAGACCATTTACTAGGGGATGCAGGGGATACACTCAAGCTGTGGCTGATGACATCCATCAGGAATGCACACCCACCCAGCAAAGAATGCTATAATGAGGCACACGCTCAAACAAGAAATATCATACAACATGTGTTTGGGCTGCTGAAGTCACTATTTGATTGACTAGATACTTCAGGGGGAGCCCTGCAGTGCAATCCCTGTACTTGTGCTGAAATTTTCACTGCTTGTGAAATCCTTCACAATATTATCCTGAGAAAACAGCTTTAGCAAGATCACAAAGGGGAGGAGGCACACATCCCACCACCACTGGCAAGGTCACCACAGCTACACACAAATGAGGAGTCAGAGGGAGAACTACCAGCCACTGTGGGTGTAGGTGACTTGGTGTGCACAATATGAACTTGCCCTGGCCAAGAGGTAATGGATAGCACACGTGTTCGCCACCTAAGGGGGGTGCAAATGCCATCCTATGCACATACATACAGTAAATGGATGCTAGGCAATGCTCACAACCTTCACTTACCCATGTAATGGCTATGTACTGCCAGCATTAAAACACTTTTAACTGCCAGGCTATCAAGGTAAATGCTGAACCTGGAACAGGAAAGGAAATGGCTAATAATACAAATGAATGGCAGATCCTTGCATAAAGTTACTTAATAATGTATCTAAGTCGAAGGTGGGTCATGTTTACAGCAATCACATCAATATGTGACAGCAATGACTTATGTCAACAGATGTGTTCACTATTAACTAATAGACCTCATGCAAAACAGATACACACATTACAAAAACATAAGAAAGCAGTACAATTTTGAAAAGAGCATTACAAACACAGATATACTAAGCACTAAGTCAGCTATGCACCCTTGGCATCAGACAAAAGACTTATGTATCCCTGAATCCAAAAGATAGAAAATCAAGGATATGGCACAATTATCATCATTTGCACAGGGTGTTGTTTGGGGGGTGGGGTGGAGGCCTAGACTGACATTAAAGGTAGTGAGTGCATGTGAGTAAGACAAATAGGCAGGCAGAAATTTAGATAAAGTATCAAATGGCCACTGAGGCAGCATGAGATGTAAGTCTCATGAACGACTCATACATCTGTTTTGTGTGTGTGTGTGTGTGTGTGTGTGTGTGTGTGTGTGTGTGTGTGTGTGTGTGTGTGTGTGTCTGTGTCTGTCTGTCTGTCTGTCTGTCTGGCAGTCAAGTTGAAATGTGTGTGTGAGTGTCTACAAGAACACAGCCAAGCTCTGTACTAGCTGTAAATCCTGGTATGTTGGACAGGTGTGACTCATGCATGGTAGAGGTAACAGTTCATCACTTTTGCCCCTGACCACAAGATCTGGCTCTGCTAGGAGTTGTACTGGCATGTCTATGTCCATGGTCAGATGTACTGCTGCTACCTGAACTGATGTCTGCTCTCTTCATGAGTACACCCAAGACCACAACCCAATGGCCTACCACATCTGAGTGTGGACATGTCAGTCACTGATGGAGCAGTGGAAGCAGTGCCACTACAAGATCATGATTGGGCATGGCCATGCTGGTTGACATCAGATGCTGCTGCTGACCTTTGTCCACATGGATGCTGTCCCCATCCCAACAGACGTTCCATTGTGTCATTCATCTGATCCATTGAATCGGCCACATGGAGGAAGCAGTAACATGTGCCAGCCTGTGCCACATCTACAACCCTAAGCATGTCCTCAAAGGCCCTAGTGGGGTGTGTCTGCAACTCCATCATGGCCCTAAACATACGTCAAGTACACATAAAGACACACTAAGATCAGGTGGAGGGTAGACAGTAGGCCTCCTCCAAGCACCCTTAACAACCCTCCTGAGGGGCACCTCGACCACACTTCAGCTACGGCCAGAGTCAATCAGCACTGAAGCTGAAGTAACCACAGTATGCTGATCAAGTGTGTCACCCTCCACTTGTCCAATATCTGAGTGCTCAGTGGAATGGGTATGCATAGGCCTACTTACTGTGTCCACGGGAAATACAGCGGATGGTTAAATGTCAACCTCAGTGTCAGAGTCAACCTCTGCACACACCGAATGTGCCTCTGTTTAGCCACCATCATCATCAGAGTCTGCTGATACTTTAACATTAGGCAGTAAGAGTCCTATACTTACACTGTCAGGATCACCTTTGATAATAAGCAACAGACACATGAAAGAAATTAATAGCTGCACTAAATATTTAAAACAATGTATATGATAAACTAATGCTGGTCACACTATCACAGATGGTACAGTAGTACAACACTCATTACACCCATCTCACACATACGGCTAAATGCATATATCTGAGAAATGTTCATCAATAATCAAAGAAAAATCTTTGCTTTACCATGTGCAGATGACTTCACACTTGGTAGGGAGGATGGTCCTGGGAGAAATGAAGCAAGGTAATGATGCAATCATCACAACTGCAATAAGATGGGGGACAGTGAATTCACAATTTTTTGCCTATATATCTGTTAACAATAGTTTTAACTGAAACTTGTCTGACACGTCCACCCAAAGCCCATGTGTAATGAACAAAAATGTGTCATTAAGTCTCTTAATTTATCAACAGGTTCATCCCAAAAAATATATGAAGTGTTTCTTAATTTTTTTCTATATTTTACTACACAACCAAATCTTACAACTTGACATATCTAAGCTTACCTGGAGCACCCTCCTGGCACATATTTGTCATCCCAGAAACATCAGCACTGACATCAATCACACATTGGTGTGCAGTTTCCACTGAGCCCTATGAATCTCTGACAGTGGATAGGATCTCTTCATTTGGTGTCAGTGGTGACTCTGTAGCAGATCCCCACCCATTGCCAACTGTTCACGGGCAGCTGCCGCTGCTCTCCTCTGAGCTGATGAAATCATATCATCGGCCCTGTGAACCACATGATCATAAGTCTTGGTGCATTCCCCTACAGCATTCACAGCATTGACTATCTGGTTCCAAATCTGCATTCTGTCAGCCATATCCCCATATCGTCTCTCAAGCAGAAAGGCATCATGGTGTCTTAACATCTGCACTGTGATATCATTTTCAGAGTCACTGAAAGTGGGTTTACGTGAATTTGTATGCTTGGGTGCCATAATTCTATGGTACATAAAACAGAGAAGGATATAACACATAAATATCACATAATTAAATTCCTGCTAATATACACATATATATCTTCAACATATAGCACTGGAGGCACACATTTCAGTTATTAAAATTGAAGCTTGTGTGGTTGTACCATATCACACTCACACACAAACCAATGTTTAATCCAAGAAAAGGAATACAACTTCAGTAATGAATTGTTTACCACAGAAACAACAGGATGACTACACAATTTCAAGAGGAAACCTCTTTAAACACAAATTTTGTTGTGGCAACACACAAATGGTACTTGGCTCCCCCACCCCCAAAAAACAGGCAAATGAAAAGTTTGTACAAACCAAGGAATACCACATAATTCAATTGTTATATATGCTTTTAGCACAATTCTCACAGAATGTGCACACATTTTCAACAGAAAAGTCAGTTTTATATGATTGCAGCCACATCTCACTGTGCCCAGCACTCCCCTGGAGATGTCTATGAGCCATCTTAGAGGCATAACACTGTTTGTCATTGGCAATATAGTACATTACATTTCCCTGAAATAACATAAGACATTTAGAAGATAATCAGTTTTAACAATAAATCTTGTGATGAAAGTTAATATCTAGAAAGAAAAATGCCTGACAAAATGCCTATGATAACAGTGAACAATAAGAAGTGCATACAGATAAAAGTTCCATTTTCTAATGCATGTATGTATAAAAAATCTTTGTAACATGTTCATAGGTTCATACTAGGCTATCTGCCCTGGGGCATTTATAAGCCTAGCCCGATTGTGTTTGGCTTACACCACCCCTTGATTTGAGTATACTGTGCCCTTTTTAAAGTTTAGTTTACTGTGCCTCTGTCTAATAGTGACACGGAAGTAATCCCTGGGAGAAACCTACGATCCCCCCTAACAAATCTAGAATGTATTTGAAAAATACAATCATACCTTAACAAGATCATAATTCTTCTCTGCAGATAAATCAAAAAGAATAGCAATCTTCTGCATTCGCCAAATGCACGTCTCCTCACCTTCAAGTTCTCTAGCTATACCGTTACCTTTTATAGTGTAGATTCAGGCGTCTGTGTACAGTGAAGATGCAAATGAGTTATGAACTCATTATGCTTGCTGAATCCCAAACTTTTGACTTCATGTAGCAAGTGTAAACATGGTGTAGACACTACCTCACTGCCAGTTAATAATGATGAGTCTGAGGGAGAAAGAAGATACAAAATCAATTCAGACTACCTTACCTGCATTGGGTATGTCATCCAAGATAGACTTACAAAGTGCAGAAGTAACTGGAGCAAGCTTTTAAATGTAAGTGAACAGCACAAAGTTCTCCTTTTTGTTCACTAATAGCCAAACTCTCCTGCTTTTGCTATAAACTGTTTTTCAGTGTCATGCCATTTTATCATATATTTAAGTGACAATGATACAAAATCCCCTATAGATTGCATATATGGGAGTACAGTACAGGTAGGAGAAGAATGAACACAAGAAAAAAGAAAAAACAGAGCTGTACTTGTGTAAACAATACTCATAACTGGTTGTATGAGCACTCATTGCAATAAATCTGTAAGAAACACATGTGCAAATAAATGAGAGTGTACAAGTATAAATGTCTTGTTAATATTGTGGAGGACATGGGACTTACTTGTATGCACAGATATTTGCTTTCCTGCTGCAAAATTGTTTCTGTGGCAAAGAGTCATAAGACACTCGTAGTGTGTTTGGTAAGTTTATTAGTATGATAGTTCAAATTCAGAGTTGTGTAAAAATCTGTAAGGTGTGCTAAAATGTATTTTGTAATGCTGTTTATGTTTACTTTTTTTAAATATTAATATTTGTGCAGCATGCAGCTTAGTGCAAATGCATTGAAATGGATAAATAAATTACAATTAGTGGAAGTTGTTTCTTTAATAAGGACAGCATAAATTACAACTGTGAATCAAGTGTGTATGTATCACACCTGGTGAACACAATGTAGCACACAACACATAGGATATGTAGATCATGCTTCAAGTCCCACATTTATCTTTTAGTGATGAAAAAGAATAAATATGAACACTTTTTTTACAAGATTAATACATGTTGTGCATTGCCTGTCCCGTTTGCACCTTGCTCACCTCCATGCAAACATGGCATAATGCCCCAGACAACAAGTAGACATTGTCAGTTTCAGAAAAGATACATTGCTACATCTTTTGTCTTCCATTGTGCAAACATGGTAAGTGGCATTGTGAGGTGGTCAGCAAGATTCCACAACACCTGCAGACAATAAGCAGACATTGTCAGTTTCAAAAGATACATTGTTACATCTTGTGATTTCCATTGCACAAACATGATAAGTGTGATTGCACAGTGGTTAGCATGCTTCTACAACACCTGCAGACTTGTTAATTTCTAAAAAGTTATACTGTAACATGTGTGGCCTTCTATTATGTAAACAAGCTAAGCAGTGTTGCATGCCGTCAGAAGTAATACACAGTAATTGCCCAGCCTTCCCTGTGGCAACTGGTGTAAGTTCATGGCTACAATACAGGTGAGACAGGGTTCTAATCTGGAAAACTCTGACTTTTATTAATGTTGTTCCACTGTAATTTATATTAAAATTAACACAATAAAATAATTATGCATAAAAATAACTATATATAGCAGATGTATTGAGCATATGCATGATATCATATATATATATATATATATATATATATATATATATATATATATATATATATATATATATATATATATATATGTCTAACTGTGGTTATCAGTACAATTATGGTTCTACAATTAAGCTGTTATTTTCTGATCTTTCATTTTACACACATACATGGTTAATCACTCAGCACTTTAATGTGTATATAATTGCAGTGAACAGGGAAGCCCATGCTGAAAATTTAGAAAGACTAAGAGAAGCAAGAGGTATGTATGCAGCACAAAAGAATTATTATTGTATTAAAAGTATTGCTTTTCTATACATTTGTAGCAAAGTAAGCATGCATATATTAACTGTAAAATCAAGCATGCATACTTTATTCTGTATCCCAAGGTAATTGTAGGAGTCATTTGTAATAGTGTATTCAGATGTTGTGAATCAAATCCCACAGGTAACAAATATATCACAAAATAATTTAAAATCTTAAATATTAATTTAAAAATGGCCTAAATGCCATGTTCTTAACTTAATCTGTATTATTTAAAAAAGCATATGTGCAATAAATGCATATTGCAAGGATTACTTAGAACAATTAGCAGTCCTAATTTGTAGTTCTTAAAAAGCATAATTAATTTAAAAGTAAAATTATATTCATATTCCACTAATTTATTGTATTGGACATGCAATGATTCTAACTATTTTTTTTTTTTTTGTCTCTTACCCCACCCCTTATCTCTCTTTTTTATTTTTATATATGTGGTCATAACATTCTGATGTCATCAATTCCTGACAAATGACAAAATGATTTCCAGCACAGGGAGGTAGGCTAACCAGTGCAGCTCAACCTGCCAGCCCTCCAACAGCTGCCACACCGACGCCCAGCACATCTGGGACCCAACCTGGCAGTACTGTCTCTGCAGTCCCTGCACTACCTGAGGCCTCAACATCAAGTAGCATTACCTTGATAGCTGGTGCAGTGGTACCCTGAGGAAGAATTGGTGGAAGTGGTGATTTTGTCACCCACTAGGAGATAATAGGTGTGGTGCATGAACTCATAAAAAGAACCACTTATGCATACCTCAGCCAGAAGGAGAAGATGCTCACTGGTATCAAAGAATCCAAAATACCCGAATAAAACTTTTATTAATGTACATAAGTTAAGCACTTTCATCCCATATAATTCTGGAACGTCTTCAGAACTAATCAATATACATAATAAGACTCCTTTTATAAAAAATAAAGTGTCCTAATTAATCAATTAACCCAAGAAAAATATGAAATTTAAAAAGACAGCAGTACATTTCCTGTTAAAAGGTATAACAATTCAGCTAAATACAGAAGAATGATAATATAAAAGTTTTTAACTTATTATAAGACTTTATGTTTAAAACTTGTAATAAACACTTAAATAGCAAACACCTAAAAAGTTAAAAATCTAAAGCTCTCTTCTTTAAAATAGGTAGAAATGACACATATTCATTGATACTTGGTGGAATAGCAGAATTTAACTTAATAATCCAAAATAACTCCATCAATTCTATTTGGAGTTCCAACCAGCCTCCCCTTAGGTTATATGGCACCAATTATAAAATCTCAAACTCAAATTTGGTGAAACCAGTACGTTGTACAGTATGCTTATAAAGGGAATTATTAATATTGCCTTTAGAAATTGCATATAAATGTTCATTAATTCTTGTCCTAAATCTTCTCTCTGTTTTCCTCACATAACAGCTTCCACAGGTTTGACAGAAATGTAAATCAGACCCTTTGTGTTACTTTACCAAACTTAACCTTATGTACATTATCCTTTAAAGTTATAACATCCATGTCGAGAATATATGGGCATTGTTTGCATTTAGTCATGCCTTTCAGTGTCAAATAAGGGTGGAAACAAGTATGTTCTGAGGGTGAGGACTAGATTATCACTGTCCACATTCTTGATGGACATTGGCCTCTTATGTCCACTCCCCATCCCCAGTTATGGTGTCCCCCAACCATTTGTGTCCCTCACCATCCCTGTCTCTGTCTTGTTTGTCCTGTGTGTCTGCACCCACTTCACCTACCCACCTTACCTGACATTAACATACCTAGTCCCTTACCCAACATTCTTTTCTTACTGAAATAAAATTTAAAAAATGGACTCCTGTCCACCCCCCCAAAAAACATCATCACATACATAGCTCTCTACTTCACATGTGTCTTCTTGACACACTTGATTCAGTTGAATTGGCTATATAACAGGATTGCTTTGTTGTCACCCATCTTGGTTGAGATGACAGTCCAAATTCAGCCAATATTCTATAAATGTTCATTTTACACTGTTAAAGAAATTGATAGCTATGGTTTTCTTCCAATTCCCTCATGCAAATTTCTATTTTGCTTCCCCATTGTTCTTCCCCCTGCTTGTTCCCATTTCACCACTTTCCTGTCTACCCCATTTTCCTACCTTTAATCTGGTAAAAAATAGAATCACATACCACACACATGAATAATAAATCCCTAATAAAGGCTTCAGTTTTTGTTTTCTGCATTTGTGCAGAGATTGGCATTGCATAGCAATGCCGAATGATGGTGAAAGGCTTTTCATGTCCTATGCTATGGCATGGTGTGGTTACCTCCCTGCAATGCTACTTAACCTCACTGCACTAAAGGAACACACAGTTAAAGCAGAGTAATGGTGCTAATATTAAATATTCCCTATCTTATTAATTTAGACTGATGAATGTATAAAAATGCCAGTCCATGTGTGTACTCCTAACATAATTCAGTCAAGTGGGGTTCATTTTTATACAGTACTTCACTGTAGTCATTCCCATTCACAAAAAATATCATTATTAATTATTTAATGACATCCTGAATACATATGTAAAAAGATTAGATTGAGCTGGATTTGAACCCTGTATCATTTGTGCTCAAAAGAAGAACTCATTGCTGTTATACCTGCTGCCACAGAGACAGCTAGGCAGTAGATGCTTTTCTTGCACTCAGCACTGTCAAAAGTGCTTATTGCCATGTCTCTCTGCTTAGCATGTTTGCAGGAAAGAAGGCAAACCAATACAAGGATTATTATTTTCTCAATGAAACAGAGATCCAAGTTTTCTCATCACTTAACTCTGCACAAACAGGGAAAGTATTACTAATAGTCTTTCATCTCATAAAATTGACTATCAAAACCATCAATAAAAAACTAGGGTCACTTTATAGAATAAAAGTCTTCCTAACCCCTCCAGCTAAAATTGCCATAGCTCGCTCTCACCTTCTTTCAACCCTTCTGTATGCATCCCCTCTACTCTCGAATTTGAACAAGACTGTCCTTAACAAGCTCTCAATTTGCTACAACCACATTGCCAGGTTTGCCACTGGGCTGCCTTTTAGGACACATCATTGCATCAATCTAAATCAGTTTGGTTGGCTTGAACTACCTAGCCTAATCCAGTATAACCAACTGATTATGGCCTATAAAATCCTCTATAATCCGGACAATACTCCTGCACTTAAAAATATTATCACCCCCTATAACAATCCTAGACCGCTTCGATCCTCTAACAAACTATTAATTCAGACTAGCAAAATTAATAACACAGCCGGTGATTCTCTCTTTGAAAACTCTGTAAGTAGATCCTGGAACTCACTTCCAGCTGATATTACCTTACTTTCCACCTTAGGTCAATTTAAAACTAGACTCAAACAACATTTGTCACTTAACTGGCTATGTCAATGTATCAAGCCTGGCTAACTCGAATGTGTAAAAATCTGTTAACCAGTTTACTGTGTAATTTAATTTAATCCTGACTTGTGCTCAGGACTAACTTTAACCTGTGGAACTTGTTTAACTTGCTTACTTATGTAATCTCTGTAAATAATCTGTTTGTAATATGTAATGCTGGTATTATGTAATGCTGTATCTGCTTACCCTTGGAGCTTTTCTCCCCGGGCCTCCGCTGAAAATGGACATGCATCCAGTCGGACTATCCCGGTCAACAAATGTAAAATAAAAATAAAAAATAAAAATTGTTTACACAACATTTGCAATATAAACTAATTTATGAACACCATAATATCTCTCAACCATTTCTACCATAGCTGATTCATAGGTTCATAGGTGTGTACTAGGCTAAAGGCCATAGGATTACCCTGACATTGTGCCACCTGACCTTAGTTCCTAATATATGAATAAATACATCTCTAGTGCAAGTAATAGTCATTAATAGTAAATCTTGCATGTGCAAACACTTTGCCATCAGTCGTGCAAACTAGCTTCTTGGTAGCATGCTATGGAAATAGCTGATTGGCATGAATTCATGTGTTTATTGCTCATTTACTCTTCATACCATAATAATCCATGTAAAATCACAACCAAAGAGGAGGCACTTTTTGCTGACTGAGCATATAGTTACTCAGACTCACATGTGCCCTGCACCCATGCACTTGAAAATGGATATGTCAGTACTAGTCACCAAATGTCAAATACACTACAGAAATAAGTAGCATAACGCATTGTAACATCATCTAAAGCTTTATAGTGACAATATACATATTGTGATTGCCTTATACATGTATTAATGTGGACATTAGCTCATCCCAAATATATATATATATATATATATATATATATATATATATATACATACACAGTTGCATGCATGCTGATCACAAAACATGTGTTGTGTCTGGGTTTGACACAAAGTGTATAAGATACACATGTTGAGAAACAGCTGAATATGTCTCAGTTCTGCTACATGCATTCCTGTGAGCTCTTTGCATCTAGTTTGAGAAGCTGTCTTTTTAGTATACCTGCACATTGGAAACACAACAGAAAGTACAAAATCCATACTTTGCACATGACTATCATAACAGGATATGTTACTCACATCATATAATGATGATGGCATCATCTATAAAGACCAGTATGACAAGGCAAAAGCATAGAGGTATAAAATACGTACACATGGTTTACTTACCACAACATCTACATTATGAGTGTGTCTCTTTGTGTGTGTAAGTGTGTGTGTGCATAGTCAAAAGAACATGGGTCTGTATCCTTCTGTCATCAGTTCAGTCACATGCAGAACAAATAGCTTTACACTTGTACCTGCCTACACAGCCATTGCATACAGGCCTCCCAGCATCTTCTCTCAAACATACAATGATGATGTAGTCCACTATAAATTGTCCAACAGCAGTACAAAAGTCACTCTTGTGCTGTAGTGCTTACATTAAGTATTATGTTCTCTAGCTTGTGTAACTATTTAGATAGGGGTTCTTATCTCTCTGCAGTTAGCTGGTGTGTGTGTGTAGTCAGAAGAGTATGAATCTGTATCCTACTGTGAGCAATGCAGAACAAATATTTTGACAGCTGTATATTCCTACACATCCATTTCATACAGGCCTCCCAACGTCTTCACTCAAACATACAATGATGAAGTCATCCACTTTTAATTGTCCAGCAGCAGTGCAAAGGTCAGACTTGTGATGTGGGAATTGTATTAAGTACTGAATTCTCTAGCTTGTGTAACTAATTAGGTAGGGAGTTCTAATCTCACTGCAGTCAACTGGTGTGTGTGTGTAGTCAGCACAGCATAAGTCTGTATCTTACTGTCAGCAATCCAGTCCCATGCAGAACAAATATCCTGACCATTGTACATGCCTATGCATCCATTTCATAGAAGCCTCCCAACATCTTCTCCCAAACATAGATCTTCTCCCAAACATACAGTGATGATATCATCCAGTAAAAATTGTCCAACACCAGTACAAAAGTCACACTTATGCTGTGGTGCTTACATTACGTATTGAGTTCTCTAGCTTGTGTAACTATTTAGATAGGGGTTCTTATCTCTCTGCAGTTAGCTATTTGTGTAGTCTGAAGAACATGAGTCTGTATTCTACTGTCAGCAATGCAGAACAAATGTTTTGACAGTTGTATATTCCTACACATCCATTTCATGCAAGCCTCCCAATGTCTTCACTCAAACATACAATGATGAAGTCATCCACTATAAATTGTCCAGCAGCAGTGCAAAAGTCAGACTTGTGATGTGGCACTTGCATTAAATACAGAATTCTCTAGCTTGTGTAACTAATTAGGTAGGGGTTCTAATCTCACTGCAGTCAACTGGTGTGTGTGTAGTCAGCACAGCATAAGTCTGTATCTTACTGTCAGCAATCCAGTCCCATGCAGAACAAATATTCTGACCATTGTACATGCCTATACATCCATTTCATACAGGCCTCCCAACATCTTCTCCCAAACATAAAGTGATGATATCATCCAGTAAAAATTGACCAACAGCAGTACAAAAGTCACACTTATGCTGTTGTGCTTACATTACGTATTGCATTCTCTAGCTTGTGTAACTATTTAGGTAGGGGTTCTTATCTCTGTTCTATAGATAGTAAGGTAGTGGGTTTAGTCCCACTGTGGTCAACCGGTGTGTGTGTGTGTGTGTGTGTGTGTGTGTGTGTGTGTGTGTGTGTGTGTGTATGTTTATACAAAAATCAGTATGGTGATAATTTATAACAGCATGTGAGTCCACAGCTATGTCAGACACTCCTCTGAACATCTTCTTGTAACATACACTGATGATGCCATCCTGTATAAAGTGCAGTCTGATATCATTATTCAAGCCCTAGTACCTACCTAGGAACCTATATTGGATGGGAAATAGGAAATTCACCCTGGGGATCACTTCTGTGGCTCTGCTTGACAGGGGCACAGGAAAATAATTTTCTTGGGTGGCTAAAGCCAGAGTACCTTTTTGGCTGGGCTTGTATAGGCTCTAGGGCCAATGGCCTAGTACCTACCTATGAACCTAAGTCAAACTTGTGCTGTGGCAGTAATGTTAACTACTATGTTCTCTACCTTCTGTAAATGGATGTTTAAGGGTTTTAATACAACAGTAGGCAACTTGAGTGTGTATACATTCAAATAATATTTATTAGACAATTTTACACTGACACGTGACTCTACAACCATGTCAGGCACTCCTCCCAACATGTTATTCTCAGCATACAATGATGCTATCATACTCCATGAAGTGCAACGTGACAGTGTTAAAGTCAAACTTATGTGGTGGTGCTACTGTTACATTGCATGGAATTCAGCTGCTATACCTACACTGGTGTAATGTTTAAATCAGACCCAGTCTACTGCTGTGTGTATGTGGTTGGTGGTACAATACAGTTATTGTATGATCATTTGAATTGCTTTGGATTTCACTAACACTTAGGAGAACTTGTAATGTAACCCCATGCAGCCAACATCCCTTTTTCTCCTCTGGCCACATGAAATTCTTCCTGCAGAGGAGTGGAGGATCTCATCATGTCAAAGCTGCATGCACATATCATGAAGCAGAGTCCTTCCATGAACCTCTGTAAGACATCTCCAGACCACTGGATGTGTGATTGCTAATTCTGTCATGGGGTGGTGCGTGTCACATATGAAGAGAGGCAGTGTATAATGCAATCAAACAAATACACACATACACACATAGCCTTACTATTGTCCAGCAAATAGATGTAAGGAGTTTGGTTTATATGGTATAATAATGTCTAAGATTTTATGTGATGTTGGCTGTTAGCTTAGTAATGACATATGACCCTATGGGCATTTCACATGCCAATGTTGCTATCATTGATATGAACTATGTTGAGTTATGTATGTATGGTAGGCTGTAACGCAAGGTAATGCATTGAAGGCCATGGCTTCCATTTTATTACATGGTCCTTCCATAACAGCTGTAGTAATATGCCTCCTGAGGACTATTGATATGGGATAATACTGTGTGCATTGCTGGCATAGTAAAGCATATGTTTTTATAGTGGATCAGATCAACATTCTAAGCAGTTCTCATTCAACCATCACAATGACACTTGCAGTATGGCATAGGTGTGCATGTGTATACCTATTGTCATTAAATGCTCTGTGACATACATTAATATGAATTCATACTGATTACATGGGCAGATAAGTCTTGTTTCATCCCCATGTTGTAATGCTATGATATACACAAAAATATTATGTGCTTTGATTCAATTGTAGCCTTGTAGAATTCATTGTATGTGCAATTGTTTTGCTATTCTCAAGGATTATTGAAGTGGTCACCAGGATCACATTGTGTGATTATCAGCATTTGTGTCAGTAAGTTTTCTGCATGAGCCACAACCAACTCATTTGTAATGTGTCTTTATATGTTATCAGGCCACTGAAACCCAGCTTTCCAATGAAAAGGATATAGGCATATGTTGTGCAATTGATGTAATTACATGACATTAGTAGAGTTCCATGACTGTGTGAACAGTTCCACTGTGTGGCATATGATGCATAACCAATGTTGTAGTTGGAGGTATTGTCACAAATCAGCTTTCTAAATAAGGGTGAAATGTTAAGGGGAGTACACAACTAGGCACAGCGCTGTATGTGGATGTCAACAGCCATACTCAGCTGGAGAACATAGGCAATCTGCTAGCTGACAGTTTGTCTCACGCTTTACCCCCTTTTGCCACTGGCTAACAGCCAAAGTATACATCCACACATTACTAAGTTTACCTTCTCAGGACAGCAGCTCATCTGTGCACTCTCTAAGGCTAAAAACATAGGATCAATGGGCACTGACAACATCCCAGGATGTCTATACCTTGACTTACAATCTGACCTAGCAGACACAATTGGATCCCTACTTAAACACAGCCTTTGGATAGCCTATTTTCTTGCAGAAGGCTGTACAGCAACAGTCATCCATTTCAACAAGGGGGGATCACCTGATGACATAATTCTGACTCTCTTCATCTGTGATTCAGATCAACAACTTATCATGGAATTTATCAAAATAGACATAGGTAATCTCCTGACTGGGTACCAAACCCATGTTTGATTTGTTAAGGCTACATCACATCTGTTAAGTATAGTTGACATCTTCAATGTCAGCAAGGGTATTTATTTTATTTATTTTGCATTTGTTGACCGGGAGTGTCTGACTGAGCTCAAGCCCTTTTTCAGCAGAGGCCCGAGGAGAAAAGCTCCAAAATGTGCAAAATCATTTACATAACAATAGAGATATACAAGAAGTTACAAATTGAAAACAGATGTTGACAAAATTTTAAAACGATACAATAAACAAAAGGATGATCAGCAGTAAAAGTATAGTAAGTAATAGTTTATAGTTTAAAAAAGTAAGCTTATCAAAGGTTCAGTAAGCAGAGTATAGCAATAGCTTAGGAGGTTCCATAGCAAGTTTGCTAATCTAAGGTTCAGTAGGTTAAGTATGAGAAAGGATTAGGAAGTTACATGGAAAACATAGCATGTAAGTTGTTCATGCTAAGTATTGTGAAATTAAGTGAAAGAGTACTATGTAGGTAGATGGAGGTCAGGGAAGGTGCATACAATGGCAGATCCAGTGTTTTTTAAAGTAGTCTTTGGTGGCTAACTTGAATTGTTTGGAGTGGGTTAGATTCCTTATTTCTACTGGGAGTTTGTTCCATACAATAGAGGGGTGGTAGCTATATAAGTTGCACCCTGTCTTGGATTTTGGTTTGTGAACATTTAATAGGTCTTGGGTAGCACTTCAGAGATGTCTGGTAGGGGAATAGCGGGAGATGAGGGGTGATAGACCTGGGCAGAAATCAGGCTGATATAGAATGGAGTGTATGATTTGGAGCTGAGATTGTAGTAGCATATGAGGTAGTTCGAGACAGTTCAAATATTTTAAGGAGAGAGAGTGGTGGGATTTGTATGTTTGTTGGGTTGCAAATCTAGCTATCTTGTGGAAGGTCTATTCTAATTTGGTAAGTAGGGTGGAGTTCAAATTTGTGAGTATTTGGGAACAATATGATAGGCAGGGTAGAAGATAGGCATGAGTAAGAGAGATTCTGGCTTCAGCTGTGAGGTATTTGCTATTCCTATACAAGAGACCTAGCATTTGGTGTGTTTTTTTGGTACAATTGTTAATGTGTAAGTCAAATTTTAGTTGGTCATCAATGGTAATGCCAAGTAGTTTTGTGCTAGTTTTGACTTCTATATGGGTATTGTTTAGGAATGTTATGGGGAAGGAAGATTTGATTTGATTTGCAGATTTTGTCAGGAAGAGTAGCAATTTTGTTTTTTAGGGTTGAGGATGACCTGGTTATTAGCCATGTCTCTATAGAGTTAAAGGATGTTTGGGTAGTTGATAGGAGTTCAGAGGGTGAGTTAGCAATAGTAGTGACTGGAGTCATCAATATATTGTACAATGATAGACTTGAGGACAAGAGGTATGGAGTTTGTTAGTGAAAATATTAAAGAGCAGAGGTCCAAGAATGGATCCTTGGGGAACACTGTTTTTTACTGAAAGGGGGGTAGAGAGTGCAGAGTCCCATCTCACTGATTGCTGTCTCTCAGTGAGATAGCTAGAAAACCATGCAACTGCATCAGGGGATAAGTTTAGGTCTGTAGTTGTGTTAAGTATCAGAGAGTGGGAGACAGTGTCAAAAGCCTTAGAGAGATCAAGGAATAGGCAGGATATGAATTTATGATAATCTTTGGCTAGGGTTATAGTGTTGAGAAAGGATAGTAGAGCTGTGATTGTACTATGCTTTGGGTGGAAACTGTGCTGTGTGGGAGTGAGTAGTATTTCCTGTATGAGATAATGCATAACTTGTTTGTGTATACATTTCTCAAGCACTTTAGAGAGAGGGGACAGAATAGCGATAGGTCTGAAATTTGAGTTATCTCCTTTATGAATAGGAAGAGTGTAAAACTGTTTCCACATAGATGGAACTTTAGAATCAGAGACTGAGTGATTAATTAGGATATATACAGGCATAGCAATGGAGTGTGCAGCAGTCTGGAGAAACTATGAAGGGATATTGTCTGCAGATATAGAGCAGGGTTTGAGCTTAAAGAGTAAAGTTTTGATGTAGTTAGTGGAGACAGGCTTGAGAGAGAAGGAGCTGACTGAATTACTGGGGGTACAGAGATATTAAACGTGTTATTGTTTGAGGGGTGTGAGTTAAATAATTTGGAAATGTATTCAATAAAGTAGGTGTTGAAAGTATTGGCAGTCTCTTCAGGTGACCTGTCAGGACATGGATTTGATAAAGTCGGGTTGCCAGGATGTAACATCTGGTTAATAGCATTCCAGAATTTTTTTGGATCAGATTTTAATGTTTTAGGAGGATTATAGTAGAAATCTTTTTTGTCTTTGTTGATGAGTTTTTTGTTTATTTGTACTTTTGCAGGTCAGCTGGAAGTTTTAGATTGTACCCATATTTTCCAAGCCCTATCTCATTTTCATAAAAGTATGGGTGGTTTTGGATAACCAGGTGAGATATTAGCTTTTATCAAAACTTTTCTGGGTGGATCTAGAGAATTCAAAATATTAAGCAAAGTTGAGTTGAAGGCATTAACTGCATCATCTAGTGGGAGCTGTGTAAATAAATTCCAGTTAATTCTAGAGAGAAGGATTCTAAATGTATTCCAGTTAAAGTTGGAAAGTTTCCAGCAGGTGATAAGCCGGCATGGTTTGGGGGGATGGGTGGTATATCTGAGCACTTTTATAGGTGAGTAATCACTCAGGGAGTCAGGTAGAGTTCAGGATTATGATATTTGCTAAGACTATATACAAGTATCCAATCTATCTGGGAGCTTAGAGAATGATAGTTATTAGAGTAGGTAGGTTTAGTGATTAGTTGAGTAAATCTGTAGAAATGTACGTGTTGTGGAGAGTTTAGATTGTTGAGGTTCAGCCAATTAGTGTTTACGTCCCCAAGAAGGATAGTTTCATTGGGGATGTTTTGGGAAGAAGTAAGAGAGTAAATTTTCCAGTAGGGCAATGTAGTCCCCTGGTGGGATATATATGGCTACTACTGTGATGCTGATATAGTCATTGAGTTGAAGGTTTGCTACCAGTATTTCAGCAGGTGCAAAGGAGGGAATGAGTTGCTTAGGATGGGAGAGAGTGAGGTTATTTGAGTAAATTATGGCAACACCACCTCCTTTTTTCTTTAAGCAGTTTTGGTGAAGTATGTTGCAGCCAGGAGGGAGGATGTCTTTATCTTGAATTTTGGGTTTAAGCCAAGTTTCAGTTACAGAGATTATGTCTGGGGTATGATTGGATACCCATGCATGAAATTGGCTTAGTTTGTTAAGGATGCTTCAAGTATTGATGGAATAGAAGGAAATATGCTTATTTGTTATGGATAGTGGGGTGGAACTGGGGGTAGTATTTTGTGGGGTGGTAGAGTAGTAGAACCAGGATTTGGATGTATGTCACCAGATAAGAGCAGGGTTCTTGGGAAATAGTGAGGTTTCATTTGTAGTGAGTAGTTGTGAAAGTATTTTGTCTTATTCTAAGATGTAAGGGGGCTGGAGGGAGGGATTCTTATTTTAGGGAGTAGTATATTTATTGGAAGGATAGAAGCACAGATGACTATGGGTTGCTGAGGATAACAGAAGATGTTAGAGTGAGGGTAGGTGGAGGCTTTATGGATAGGGGTTAAGAGTGGGGGGGTGATGTGATAGTGAGTAGGAAGAGTAGTGGTGGTAAAAATAGGACAGAAGCTGTTGAGAATGGCATCCTTGGAAAGGGAGAGAGGTCTTATGGTTAAGTAAATGATAGATGAGTGTGAAGTGGGTTGAGAGTCTGGGATAGATTAGTAGAAAGCAGTGGGGATGAGAAGTATTTTAACAAGAGTTGAGTCAAAATATGTGTATGCTTTAGAAAAAGAGTGTCATCCCCCATAACTTGATCTAGCCAAGGCATTTGACACAAATCCACTCAGGTGGATCAAACTGTCTGAAGTGGCCATAAATACCTACTTCACCAAGTGGTTAGACCAATACATCACACACAGGACACATAATGTTGAAGTGTGTGAAGTCATCTCTAGACAGAGTTCAGTGACCAGGTCCTTACCTCAGGCCTCTGTACTAGGCCCTTTCCTGTTCAGTATTTAAGTCTCAGAAGTCAAGATAAACTTAGACATCATTTGTCCAACTAGCTTTGTGGATGACTGCAAATTGTGGACAATCATTGAATCCAAGAATGCTATTGAAAGTATTAATACACAAAAATGATTTTTGCCAGAGCCATGGAGACACACAATATGAAAAAAGCATGATTATTTCCTTTTGAAAGCAAATACACAAGCTAATTACAATATAGACAGCACACCCCTATGAGCAGACTCTACGTGATCTGGTACTTGGTTAGATAGTAAGCAGAACTTCCACCAGTATGTGACCACAGTGGTGACAAATCCCTTTTATGCAGTATATATCCTGAGTATTGGTAGGCGATCCACATCAAAGGACATTATAGTCTCATTGTTTTCAGCCCTCGTCACACCAAAAATTGAGTACAATGCACCCTTTTGCATGCATCTCACCACTCATCTTCCAGGGACGATTTACTCAAGTGTATCAGTTTTGCCACAGTGAGCTTCCACACATCTTTTTGGTCATACATAAGTATTCTTTGTGATGCATAATCATTAGGAGTTGATAATGCAGACTTGTCTTCATGCTGTTACACAAGATGCATGTGTGATATGTCTTCATGTGATGCACCCAGTAAACGCACAGCTCATTGACAACATTGATAGCATGGATTTAGTTCATGCAAGTGTGGATTGTGGCATGCATGTGTCATGCAAACCTCTCAACTAGCCAGGATTGCTCATAATTTAAACTACAAGTGTAACAGTGTTCCTCTTAACACCTCCCAAAAGTGGTCCTTTTTGAGAAAGGTATGCTCAATTTCCCTTATAGACTACTGACAAATTATTCCAGTGGTACAAGTGTGTGCATGCCGAACATGTTAATAACTCACAATCACATATCATATGTTAATGACACAGATTAATGTTGGTATTATCCTCATACTGTCCTTGACTGTGCGTGCTTCTGTCTACTGTTGTCCATGAGCCTGTTGCTATGTGCCCCAATTTGTTGAGACCTGTGCTGACATTACATTCATATTCAAGCAACTTTTTGCCACACCTTCAAAGTATGTAAATACCCACTGTTGTATAAGCCGTCCTTACTAAATGTCCCCTCCAGTGATCATGTTAGGTTGCTTATATCTCAAGCAATCATCATCATTATGTGACCTTGTCTGAGAGTCACATATACAGTTAAGTGTGTGATGATATGAATATCCCCACACAGGAGATGTAATCAGCAGTACCTACTGCATTATGTATATTTGTGATTACTGTTCATGCTACAACTGTCTTATCTTTGGGGTTTACGTACATTGGCATGCTTTTATCTAGTGTACATTACTATGTTTCACTTGTCCGCTTACACTTTCTTAATTCCTACCAGCCCTTTTCAATATACACCCTTGCCCAGCCTTTATAATGCAATCTATGTACCCTTGATGTTCATCACCCCTAACCTTTATTTCAGTATGGCAAAACATGTTTGTACTGTACTTTGCACTGAGTACACTTTTCTATTATGTGTTAGTAATGCATTCATTCCTTAAATGAAACCCTGGTAGTCATTGTCGCTGTCTGTGCAATCCCACAGAACTAGTTTGCCCATAGGTAAACATGTCTGCATGTCTAAATGTGTTTGTGCTGCTTTACACATTATCCTGTCCTGCAGCACTTGTATTTGTGTAAGCACGATGTGCAGCATTTATATTCAATTGGCACTGCTGCTCATCGCACAAACATGCAAACTCTGCGTAGGCTTCTTGCTAAGTCTACACGGAGTTTGTTGAATTTCTGGGATAGTCTTGTCACAGTTTCATAATTTATCATTTCCAATTTTATAGGTTGCAACTATAAGTAAGCTATTTTTCAAATGCTGCACATTATAAAATAAGTATTTTTTGTCGTTCATATGAGTATAGTGGAGTTCTAACTGCCAGAAGTCTTTTACAGGGCAAGTTGTTTCAGAATTTGAAATTTATGACCCAGAAATTTGATTTATTCTTAACTGCAAGAAGTGCATCAGAGAAGCCTGAAAATGATATCAGCTAGATTTCTACATGTAGCAGAAGACAAAGTCATGCAAATTTTTAATTTAGCTGAGTTCAAAGGAAGAGGGAGATAGAAAGAGTGCTATGCCAATGAGAAAAACATCTTTCATATATCTGCTGCTTGCTCTTAATCATTGTGTAGAACCCAAAAAAAAAGAGCACTGATGCCTATGTTACTGAATAAAAAAATGTGCCAAAGACTGAGATTGGTAGTAACATAGTTCATTAGTATGAGGAAAAACGTATATGGTATGAGAAATGATTGGATAAAAGACAAATTACTTAGACAAAACAGATTTAAATTTAACGTTGTCTGAGTCATGCAGAGCAAGAAAAAAATAATTTGTTGCAGTTAGAATTGTGTAAAGTTGCATTCAGAATAGAACAGTTGAAAAAGATAAAATTGTGTAACCATGTACATACAAAGCAGAAATGTTGAAAGCAAATAAAATAGAGAAAACTGAGCCACAGGAATTATAGGAATCATGACAAGCACATTAAACATATAGTTAAGTTCTGCATGAAGTGTAGCTTCACACATGATAAAATAATCAGAAGACTAGAAGCTGAGGATAAATAATCATAATGTTGAAGTGTGTAAAATAAAAGAAATATGCATACAAAGAGAGTGCATGTAGTGGAACAATGTCAGGAAAATGTTTCTGAGCACAATAAGCATTGAAAATGTGGACAGTGTGAATGCCCTGCAAGAAGGTGACAGAATTTGAAACAAGCAAATCAGTAATAAATTCAGGCAGAGATGAGAAGAGCTAATAATTAAATTATTCCGGAGAACACAGAGACATCACATATGTGACTGGAGCCAAACCAACACTGTTTACCATGAGGGTGCAATGAACTCTGAGGCTCATTACGAATTCATCTGGTCAGTCCAGTTTGTGCGATGAGCAGACCCTTGTTGCAGTCACAGTAGGGACACAAACAAAGATTTTGTTATTCCAAGTTGCAGCCCAGTAAAGAACAAGCAGATGTTGTAAATACTGACTCTGCATGAGCCTTTATGGTAGTTTGCATGCAACTTGTGCTCATATATAAACAGTAATGTGCTGAGCTATTGTTATGACTCAAGGGAACAGATATGCAGAAAAATCTCTTGCAAACAAAATAAAGCTATGATTGTTAAGAGCTGAGTGATGCTGACAGAAGACTACAAAGGGAACATAGAAAGGATGTAGAACACAATAGAAAGGGGGTATGACACATACACAAACATCCATCTTAAATATCTGAACATAGAGAAAATGTGAAACTCACACAGGATGGGAGGATACAGTAAAGTGGCATGATGTGTCGACTTAGTACCACTTCTGACATCATTACATTTTATTTATTTTTTATTTATCCTTGAATTTTTATTTTATCAGAGCACCTGTATTGTAATGATAAATGTAACGAAAAAATGAAACCTCAACCCTCAGGGGATTTGAGCTAATTACTCAGCTCAGTGATATTCTCGTAAACGCAGCATTAATGAGGCGAGCTATTGCAGGAGTCATACTGAAGGGGTCAGGGAAACACATATCATGGGAAAGTTACTAACAACATATTTGAAGCAGTAATCAAAAGACAGGCCTCAAGGGAACTGAACTCTGGACTTAATGGTTCTCTTCTTAATACAACTGTAACTAGGAGAGCTGTTGCAGGAGTCACACTGAAAGGGTCAGGGAAATACATATCAAGGGAATGTTATAAAAAATAGAGTGGAAGCAGTGATCAAAAGACAGGACTCAATAAATCTGAATACAGGACTTAGTCCATGGTTCTTACCAAAACACAACATTAACTATAATTAAGCTATTTCAGGAGTCATCCTATAGGGGTCTAGGAAAACACATATCAAGGAAGCATTACTCATCAATAGAATGGAAATAGAAAAGTAAAATAAAGACTATAACAATGTGAGGACTGGAACACCCCACTGTGCAATGACAGTCTACAAAAGAGGTCATTAACAAACTGAGCCATTGTAGCAGTCAGACTAAAGGCATCAGCTTTACTACATTTCATAGCTGACAATGGCTTACACAATGGCACTCAGCTCATTTGCATAACCAATATCTTTAGTGTATGGCATGCATTAGACTTCATTTTTGCTATATAAGGAGAAGTGCTATTTCTCAGTTAAATATAGATATCGAGTTTGCTGTCTGTGATCCATTGTCCAACATGCAAGCCCTTTTTGTCCATGTGTGTGCTGTGTTTATCTATTTTTGACCAGTTTAAAGGTTGGAAATGGGACAGAGATGAAAAGGAAAAGCAAGCAGATGGTAGAATAGAAGGTAATCAAATAATGAATAAGCATAATAGAGGTAGGAGGAGGAATAAACTTTTCATTTGTGGGACAGCTGCCCATTTTTTAAGAGAAGGATAAGTTGTAAAATGAAGTAAGGGAAGTAAGAGGAAGGTAAGAGGAGTAGGTTAGGTAGCAGGGAAAGGCAGATGAATAAAAGAGTGTGAGGTAACAGAATAAGGGAAGGGGAACACAATGGAGAAGGAGACATCAGACAAACAGAGGGAAGACAATGGTGAGTGGAGGATTGTTAAACTGACAGGAGTGGGCTTGGTCACAGAGGGAAAAACTATACCTGCATTGTGTATTCACAGATGCAGTCTTTGGCAGTTTAGGCACAATGAGAGGATTAATAATCACCCTGGATACTATCATCACTGGGTTCTGGTTCAAGGTGAAGTCAGAGCTATGCAGAGACTCAACTCAACAAGTTGCAGGAGGATGGTCTACATCTGGCCAACACAAGCACCCAACCTCTTGTGGATGACATACCCACAATGTCTATCTACTGGCAATGGGAGACAAGAGTGTCACTTCTACTCTTATTTCTACCAGTGGGAACCACTGGAACAGCATCCAGTGCAGGGCTACCAGATGCAGGTGGTGTAGGCAGGGTAAGGAGGTATAGAGGCAACTGCAGCAGGCTTGGACTCAGATGTGCTGGGTGCTTCAGCTGGTGGAGGTGGTAGCAGGGGAGCACTACTGCTGCCATTTATGTGCGGCCAACAGGCCTTATCAGTGGGCTGGTTGCAGGTTGCTGTGCTACTGCATATAATACTAAAACAAATAAAGAGAAACAGAAAAATAAACTGAAAAAATACAAGAGCACCTTGACATCCAATGTTGCAGATAGAAGATTAATGGCTGGGGCTCTTTGGACAGACCATTGTGTACCCATTGTCTGAGCTGAGAATATTGTATATATCAAAGTAAACATGCTGCTCAGCAGACATATATCCATTGAAGGTGATAGGCAAAGGGCAGTCAATCCTATTGTAAGATGTGAGATGTATAGCAAAATGATGATGATTTTATATATATGGACCTAGCACAGCTGCAGTGATACTAATGGACAGGAAAATACACATGAAGTCTTTTTCATGCTCACAGTACTGTTGATGAGTGGGAATTGATTCCAGTGACAGCCTCATCAATGTAAGAGCAACGACACAACATTAAGATCAACTTGTCCACCTATGAAATTGTACACTCATACAAATTCCTTTGTTCTATACTTTAAATGACATATGTGCCACTGGTTTCTTAACATTACACACTATTGTGTAATGCCTACTAATATTGTTATTAAAAGCCAAATATTTTTTGACAGCATGTATGCTCACCTTGGTGCTGTCTTCAGTGCTCCAGTCTGCTTCTGTGCATCTGCTTATTTCTTTCAGTTTCTGAAGCTAGAGACATAAAAAGGGCATCATGAAAAATTGGATGAGCTCACACATTTTCAGGTTATTTGGGTAGCTAAAAGACTTTATACTTACAGTACAGAAGTGGTAACTTCACCTTAACTTCACCTTCCTATCAATGAAGGAAGTCAGGTTTGCAAGGACTCATGTCACTGTAATAATGGTGATGGCACTGTTACCCATGTGTGGGACGCCAGGCGCATTGTGATAGCTTTGGATAAACTATTCCAGGCATCAGCCTTATGGTTTAACCCAGTATAGCCCTCCTGCAGGAACCTCTTGCTATATTCATTATGGAGGATGTCCAGAAAAATCTTGAAATCTTCCTCACGCTGCCTCTATGTTCTAAAAGGTGTACTACCTTAGCCTCCTCAAGCCATAATATCTCACCTTGAAATATGTCAGGAAAAATGGTACAGAATCGGTGCCCAAAACAGTTATCTTGTGTCCCAGTTTCCACACAGTGATAATCATCAACAGGCAACTTATTTTGTGCAATGGATGGTAAACTACAAAAATATGATTCCAATGAAACTTTCATGTATGAAACATGGCAGTGTTTTATCCCTGTGGTTTGAGCTGTTTATAGTTGTAAAGATACCAGGTGCATGTGTTGTGCTGAGAATGAATGCTCTAAAGTGACTACGTCCGAAGATGGTTAAATACAGGATGACAATTCACACATCGAAAAATATGTGGCTGACAGTGCGTGAGTGAAACTGCCTGCAGGTGCTCAGCCATGTGCATGGCATTGTGTAAAACTCCACAATGTTTATCATGTTAGCTCTTCATGCAAATTGAGTGACTCGGAAAAAATAATTATAATCATTATACTCAAGAGGACATATAAGCAGACTGGAAAACACAAAGTCTCATCATGCTATGGAAGAAGACAGTGGTAAACAAGGATGAAGTCTGAATCTTGCAAAGCATGTTTTTCAAAAAATATTCTACTGAAGAAGACAGCTGTCAGTACTACTTTTACAAATCTATTTCTTTGTATAAAGGTAGCTTTGTGTCTACTGTTTACTCTAATGCCTGTAAGGGATTACAGTTTGTCAGTACTTGCACGTGTTGTTCAAAAGTGTATTAAAGGGTTACATTGCAAGGGTACTGACTGTACAGCATGCAGGATTGTTATGTTAGGAGATAGACATACTCCTGAGTTCCTACTGAGAGTAATGTTCAATAGTTCTGTAGTGTTGTGTACTTTGCACATATGTAATTAGCCTCAGTATTTTAACATTGCTATTATAATGGTCATGTGTTGTTCAGTTGCAGTTCTGTGCTTGTGTTGTTGACAATATGTGCTCAGTATACAATACATGCCTGATATTTACTTGAAGATTGTGGATGCAGATATCTCACTGTCAGGCATAACTAGAGATTGCTATATGGCCTACCAGGATAATAGGAGTGTAAGGATCATGAAGGCCCATGCTCTAACAAGGCTGTTAATTCCACTGTTTTCCATAGCAACAAGGCCATGCCTAAAAAACAGGGTCCAAAGAAAAGTACCTCATCTGGTGGTGCATCCACATCTACTTGCAGACCTAAGTTTACAGATGCAGAGAATGAAGTGGCACTAGAAACCCTCTTTTTCTATGGGAGATGTCTTTTAGTTGTCAATTCCATGGCCATGTGCGGCTGAAAATGAAACTGATGTTAATGCTGCAGGTGGTCATGACTGTGTCTATGCAATGGTCTGCCACAGGGCCATGAAGCCATGCTGCCACCAACAGACCAGAAAATCTGCCACCAGGACATAGGCAATAGGTGGTAAAACATCGACTGAATCACACCTTATGGAGGGGGAGGAGTTCCTGGCCTTGCTTAAAGGCAGTACAACCTTTACAGAGATGCACAGTGTGGCTCTGAATGTTATGGCAGAGATGGACAGGCCCCAGAGACTTTCATGTGCAAATATCCCAGGTATGTAGTCCTAGTTCATTGCATCAACATTTAGAAGTCCTTATTACCTTCTAGCCTCCCCATACTTCATTAAATCTGTCTGAATGAAGGTATACATATATATATCTGAGTTCCAAAAAGGACATCCATCTGCACAAGGTATGGTCTGGGGTATTATTTTTTCTCATGTCTATAGATGTAAAGATATCAGGTGCATGTGTTGTTGTGGTGCTTGGTCATATTTACACTTGGTATTGCTCTTGTTTGGTGTAATCATAGGTAATTCTTTTATCTAGCACCAGCAGTAAGGAACTACTCTCCCCTCTAATGTTGGAGGATCTATAGCCTCTGATAAAGATGGCAATGGTAAGCTGACATGGTTGGGGATGCAGAGTGTGTTTTATACAGGGGGTGTGACCACTGCATCTCTTGCAAAAGACTATGGATACAGTTTCTCTGCCTGCAGATACCTTGGATTTACAAACATCTGAGAGGACAGATTGATAAGGACATTTAAAGTGTGCTAGCTCCCAATGGACTGCTGTCTAAATCTGCCTCTAGCACTTGAGGAGTTGGAAATTCCACATGGGGGGCTTGGTAATAGTGCTCACCAGAGACATGGTTAGTGCCCCGCTCCTGAGGTTGGTGCATCAGTGGCTGCAGCCCAATGTATGTGCAGAACTATCATGGAGACACAGGCTAGATCCACCACAGCCATGGCAGAGAGGGTGATCGAGGCTTTGCATGGTTACCTTCAGGAGTGCATGTGTGACTTATTGGATTGACTGAATCAGACATTGGACTATACAGTGTTTGCCATGGGTTTTATGGTAGGGGGGAAGGGGCTCTCCTCATCCCAAGTCATCTTCTACATCCACAGATGTTTGTCAATATGGATGCAGTTGAGTGAGAACCCACTACCACAGTGCCATCCCTTCCACAGCAACCTCAATTATAGATGTGTCTACACCTAGAACAGGCAGTCAACATGGTAATGGCCATGACTGTGCTGGCACATCCTCTGCAGATATTGGTCAAGGTCTCATAGCACACCAACATCTAGACAAGGTTGTGGTCCAGCCAGTTAACACCTGGTAAGGCATGCTCTGGTGAGAGGGAGAGGTGGCATAGACAGGAAGTTGTACCCTCTGTCATGCATGCCCTAAACTTGTCCAGTAGCCTGAGCCATAGTGCTGCACTAGTTGCTGAGGCTATGTCCTTACAGGCACACACACACACACGCACACACATACACACACACACACACACACACACACACACACACACACACACACACACACACACACACACACACACACACACACACACACACACACACACACCACCACATCCCCAGCACATCCCACACATCCACCAATCATGGTCTTTCTTAGTACTAAAATTCACAACCCAGTTCTTAAACATAAAATCAAATGTTCATTTGATACACTTCAGCATTCACAATCACATACCTTTCTGCAAAAGACATAAACCCCAGCCTATGTATGGATAAACACAGTGCAGTATTTTTGCACGCATCACTTTTACTGTAATCTATCTGCATAAATCTTGAATAGTTATGTTGTAAAGCTATGTGCAATCAGCTGTCATTTTCCTAGTGCTGTGGCATACTGTGCCTGCCTCCTTCTGGCATAAGCATGCCCTACTGCTGGGCCCTCCTCTGATTCCTTGCCTGTCTCATCTTTCATTGTCCAGAAGTCCTTTCCCTTCCTTTTGATCTGCCAATCCAACAAAAATGCTACTCATTCTTGTCCTCAATCTGACCCTTCATGAACAAAGCCCACTAATGAAATAAGATTTTGTGGGTCAAAATATGTGCTCCATCCATATGCACCATAGAGCTTTTTTTTAACTTCAGTGATGTGTCTTTGTGCTTGATGTTTGCTTTCCTGCCTGCTAGCAAACACTGTCTTATATGCAGTTTCAGTTCCTGCATAATTATATTCCACATTCTGTTCAGCGTTTTATTTGGGATTGCTGTTTCTTATACTTAGAGCATTTTTTCTCCAGGTCTTCATTGAAGTTGGGCAGCAACCCAGTGAACATTCTGGTAATCAAACACGCAAACATGCAAACAAGTAACTTAAAAATGCCATAGTTCTGGTCAGGTACCATAACTTTCCACTGACGGCAGGATTGGTCACATTGTCATATTGTCTTGATGCAGCTTGTCATGTAGTAACACCCTGAGCTGGGTTCAGGTGGTGATATGTTGCACTCTGAGCTGGGCTGAGATGGTGGTATATTCCCTAAGTTTAGACTGGTTGGTTATGTGTTACACTGTTAGCTGGACTTAGGTAGTGGTGTATTATACCCTGAACTGCATTCATGTGGATATATGATACACCATGAGCGGAGTTCAGGTGGTGATGAGTTACACCATGAGTATAGTTCAGTTGATGATGGATTTCACTCTCAGCTGGGTTTAGTTGGTGGGGGTTATAGCTTGAGATAGTTTCAGGAGGAGATGTGTTGCATCCTGATCTTGGTTAAGGTGGTGGTGAGTTACTCCCTGGGCTAGATTTATGTGGTACAATATTATATTTGGAGATTGGCTCAAGTGATGTTATGCTCTGAGCTGCAATCACTCATGTTGACCATGTAATAATGTTATATGCCAGCTCTTAGAGTCATATTCACTTTGCAGGTGGTTATTCTCAAGTAATAAACTGGGCATCTATCTGCTTAATGTTGAACTGAGCACAGCAGACTGCATAGCTGCATTTATGTAAAGTGTAATCATAATGCAGTAAGTTGAATCCTCTACCACTGGACCAGATACCCTTCAGAACAATCAGAGGAGCATTACTTTGTTCTTGCACATGATAATTCCCAAAACATGCAAATGTATAACATATGTTTCTTTACCACATAGTGGTTCCTGTACATACTGCATCAGCGGAGACTGTCATAGCCCAACATATGTGTAGGAAGGCATGTTGTGTGAAGCAGTAATGATTACAGTGAGGTCTATTTACCTTTTCTTACAGCCACTGTCGACCATTGAAATACATAACAGTTGTAATACAACCTTTAATTTTCTTTGTTACAATTATTGAGCAGTGAAGTATGACATGTAGAGATACCCCCATGCATACCCATTTGTATTCCTCATGCATGCTGCCCTAAATGCTGTGTTTTGTTTGTAATTTTTGGACTCCAAATCTGCCCATGACTATTGAGCCCTCATGCATCCAAATCATTAATTTATTCTGCCTCTTGCTTCCCAGAATTTGTGTTCATAGGGTATAGGAGGCAAGAGATCAAAGCAATATGTCATTATCTTGAAATGATTCTGGAGGTTTTAGATTTTGGACTTGATCCCTCAGTTGTTGGCCACCAGGCATAGTGTATTTATTTCTATACTCAGCCCCTGTGCAGATATGCATTTCCACACCTATTGTGTCTGTTTAGAGACATATGCCCTCCTTGGCAGGCTTGTGCTTCTTTATCCTGCTGTCTCTCTCTCTCATGAATCAGAGTGTTTCTCTGTGGTCTAACTCCCAAAGGTTTCTATTGCAATAGATGTGTGCTAAATACTCCTCCCCTCAGCGTGGGTGAGCCAGAGCAGCCCTTCCTGTCCTGTTGCCTCAGGCTCATGATGCTAACCAAAGCTATGTGATCTGAGTCCTTATCAGAGCTTTATCACCAATGCCATGCAGACAATCCTTCAACTATTGGTAAAATATGTAGGAATGAACACATGGTGCTCTGCCATACCTGACACTTTCTTAGCTGTGCGAACTTGTCAGATGAGAAGTTGCACATTAGAGGAAAAATCTTGATCAGGTCGATCTTTAGTGATGAATGCACTATAGCACTGCATATGGTATATGCATCAGCATTTTGCCACAGAGGTATAAAGTCCTGCACATAACTCTAGCAACCCAGGTTTTATTAGTGGCTCAGACAGTTATTGGTGTTAGCATGGGGATAAAAAGCATGACCTGGCTAATACGCCTGTGAATACTTACCAGAAAACAATCCTTAGTGAAGACACTAGGGTCTTGCATAGGTGCTGTCTACCAGGAGAGCAGAGTCAATTGATTATGTATGTGTGAAGATGTGTACATACATCTTGATAGCCCATTGGACATCAGCACATTGGAGACTTCAGGCATGTACAGGGGATAATGGCATCATTCCCAGTTAGCTTGATCCTTGCCTCTAGGCAATGACTATGCCATAGGGATCTTAGTCCAGGAGGAGCAAATGGGTTAGCTGAGCTATGGGAGGAACCAACACACACATACACACACACACACACACACACACACACACACACACACACACACACACACACACACACACACACACACACACACACACACACACAAATACACACACAGACACAAGTAGACACATGCACACACACACACACGCACACACGCACACACGCACACACACACACACACACACACACACACACACACACACACACACACACACACACACACACACACACACACACACACACACACACACACACACACACACACACACACACACACACACACACACACACACGCAAACATGCATACAAAAAAGAAAAACAGCATATGGTATATGTGATGCTGTAGCTACTTGCCTATACTTTCATTTGTTTCAAATTGTTTTGTGTTTTCCAGGCAAACATTTGTCTATTGCATGTGGTTAGATCTTCTGCACTTGCTACTTGCATTGTACTCTCCACTGCGTGTCTGTTAAAGATATCCTGATAAGAGAGAAAATAGATCTGGCTTCAAAAGAAAGTATCAAAGATGAGTTCTGGTGGGTGGTAAGGTGACAGTGGCTTCACCTGAACATATATCCAGTACCATAGATTCAAAGAATGATTTATGAGATGATTATAGCTATAACTCTTGTACTGATCCACCAACTGCAATCCACATAGCAGAATACTGCGGAAAGATCCAAAGCACCATCTGAGGGGAGCTATTAACTACCTCATGAGATCCTTTCACATTATAAATGGTTCTGAGATTGACCGATTCATAAAGTTTAAGAGGCAAAGTCAGTCTATGGACAATCATCACCTTGACAAAACAAGTCAAGCCCAGGATGAATTTATGGGCACCCATTCAACCATTAAGGCTTGCTTTAAAGGAAATAAGGGTAGCCATCTTTTGTTATATGTAGTATAAGTGTACAAGAGACTGAGTAGATGGATAGTACTTCAAGTTCGGGTGATTTGTTTTTGTTAGTAAAGATCAATATCCTTCCGTGATGTGCTTGGATGGATGCATACTAAAAAGTGCATTACATTTTTTAATTGTCTGATCATGGCAAAGTATAGAGGAATTATAACTTCTTTAGTCCTGAATGAGGTGCCTTTATGGCCTAGATAGAAGGATTTTATGATGATTATTGTTACGTTTTTGTCAAAGTGTAAGGAATTATATCAGAAAATGTCAAGATCTCTGATGACTACATCACTCTGTCACTCTGGAGTGGGGTGCTGCCTATACTGTAAGATGCTGTTGAGGTTTATTTACAAACCTGATGATCCTACAGTTATGTATTTATTTTATTTACTGACGTTTGTTTACTGGGAAAGTCTGCCCGAGCACAGGTGCTCTTTTCAGCAGAGGCCTGGAGAGAAAAGCTCCAAGGTAACAAATTTAATCCAATCAATATTTACAATAACACATTTTACAATGTAGTTTCAGTGAATACACAGCATAATAGTCAGTATAATAAAATCTGTATTGATGTTCACAAACCTTACATTTCCAAGATTATACTGAGCCTCAACAGATAGAAGAGTGGTGTATAAGATAAGTAGGAGTCATTTAAAAACAAGAGAGTGAGGTATTAGAAGTGATAAGCAAGTCTGAGCATTAACAGAGAAGTAGTTATGGAACAGTAACTTGGTTGTGCTAATTAGAAGTAGGTATAGCAGTTAAGAAGTACATTAAAGTGAGGAATTAGAAGGGGATAAACAGGTTAAGTGATTTAATGCTTTAAAGGGGGTATAAGAAAGGTGATGAAGGATGTTTGAGAGCTATGTCCCAGATGAGGAGCAGGCACAAAGCCAGGAGGTAGAGTAAAGTTTGAAAAGATGTGATAGACCTGACTGATATAGGAGTTTTATTCCAAGTTCTAGTTACTCTACTGGAATAGAGACTGACCACATCCCTTTGTTGTTTGTATATGGTAAGCAATTGTTTATCAGTTGAGCAAAGTGGACAATTTGGAAGACAGTATTGGAGCAGGGTTCTAATTGCTGGGCAGGCAGAAGGGGTATGTATAATTTTTATGGGTTAAGGTGAGATGAGTATAAGATAGGTGGTGAGGAAGCTTGAGACAGTTATGTGCTTTTAGTGCCAAGCAGCGGTGGGTCTGGTAAGGTTTGTTGCAAGCTAATCTGGCAACTTTGTTATAGCATTGTTCACATTTAGAACTAAGTGAGGCTTGCAGGTTGGTCATGATAGGGGCTCTATATAGGACAGAGTGTCAGAGGTAAGTAGTTGCCAGAGTTACCCTGGCAGAGTCTGTAAGGAATGTCTTTACTCTGTGTTGGGTGCCTAGGTTTGGATGGGTTTTCTTGATGATGTGGTGGATATGTAAATCGAATTTAAGATTATTGTCGATTGTCATGTCAAGTAGTTATGTAGGTGGGGTAACTTTAATCATGTTATTATTTAAGGAAGACATTTTAAAGTTATTTTTTTCATGGATATGCGATTTTGGAAAAAAAAGAGAAGTAATTTAGTTTTTTTTTTTTTTGAGGATTTAGTAGCAGGTAATTATCCTGTAGTCAACTTTCAACAGCGTTAAAGTTTTCTTGAGTAATTCTCTTAGATGTATTAGTTTGTCGTAAGTGCATATTACGGTTGAATCATCAGAGTGTTGTATGAGAGAAGCTTGCTGAGAAGATTTATGTAAATTGTTAGTGAATATATTAAAGAGTAAAGGGCCAAGAAAGGAGCCCTGTGGCACACCAGTATTGACAAGAGGGAAGAGAGAAAAAGTGGAGAGCCACATAACAAACTGGTATCTATCAGCTAAGTAGTTGTTAAATCATAGTAGTGTGGGTAGTAATAGTCTGAGGGAAGACAGCAGAGACATTCTTGGTGAGAGCCTAAATCAAAAGCCTTAAGAGAGATAAAGGAATACAGAGGAAACAAGTTTGTCTTCATCTCTGGCTTTGTTAATAGTATCTGTTAATGTTAATAAGGCCGTGGTAGTGCTATGGGCACATCTAAAACCATGCTGTCTGGGGGTCAGGAGCTTTACCTAAAGAATCTGTTGAAGAAGTTGCTTGTGAATGCAGTTCTCTCAAAGTTTTGACAAAGGGGATATAGCGATAGGTCTAACCTTTGTTATATCAGATGAGGTTCCTCCTTTACAAAGGGGGTTGATGAAGAATTTTTTCCATAGAGATGGAACTGATGATTCCTTGATAGGTCTGTTAATTAGAAGAGACCCAGGATAGGTCATGTAAATGCCATCCAGCTTGAGGTATTCTGCTGAGAAATTATCTACTAAAGTAAATCAGGGCTTTGGTTTAAGAAGCAGTGATTTAATGTAGGAAGTTGGGATGGGATTTAGGGTAAAATGGGATGTTTATCCTCAGAAGAGAAGGCATATAAGGATTGTTGGAAGGAACATCTTTAGTAAGGACTTTAATGCTGTCTATAAAATGTGAGTTAAACTGAGCAGCTATTTCAGAGGGAGTGGTATTTGGGACAGGATTAGGAGTGATGTATGTTGGGGTGGAGTATATTATTATTAATAGAAGACCAGAAGATTTTAAGGTTGGAAGACTGAGTTAGTAAGGGGTTACTGAAATAGATGTTCTTGTTTACAACAATCTGTCTTTTATATGGTTACATAGTTCTTAAACGTGTTGTAGGTTTTGGGGAGATCTGTATTTTAACCACTCTTTCCAAGCCCTGTCTCTTTCATCCATTAGGTGCCTGCTTTAACAGGATAACCAAGTAATATGGTTATTATTTATTCTTTTTGTGTTCTAGTTGGAACCAGACTATTGATGGTTTCTAGGAAAAGTCAAATTTGCATTTAACTTAAGCCTGTTTCTAATATAGCACTGATTCAAACAGGTTATCCCTTGATATAGTTATATGGTATGGGATGCCAACAGAATGACAATACTTAGCTTTCAGCCAGTTGCATTTTGTGAGATATATGTCTAAGTTAGCAGTTTAGACATTTGAGAAGTAAATGGCAAACCTATACTGCTCCAGTACCCAGTGCTGCGTCCTGAAGAATGTCACTTGTCATTTCTGTGTTCTCAGGTACTACCTGATACTTTACTTACATGGTTCTGTTTGTCAGCCAGTTGACTATCTACCTTACAACATCATGGCCTACATTTAGACCTTAAAGCTGATTTACAGTTCCTGCATGGAGAATAGTTTCAAAGGCCTTGGCCATATCTGGATACACTGTATGAACTGGAAGGCTGCTATCTACAATTTCAGTGATTTTCTTAAAAAAAGCTTATTAATGGAAGCATGCATGATCTCCCTTTGACAAAACCATATTGTTGCAGATTGACAGTGATAAGACATTTTTACTAGAGTGTATAAAATCAGATATAATACATTCCTTGGCTTTGCAAACTAGGTTTGTTAGGCTGCAAGTCTATAGTGAACAGGCTATGAGTGAAGGCTCCCTTTCTATAAGAGCACATTGCGTGTTGTTTTTCATATCTCAGGAATACATCTTGTGGTTTTGCTTATGTTAGCCAGTTTTAAAAGAGTTCAGAAAGATATTCTATAATTTGTCACTCTTGGTTAAGTAAGCAGGTATATTTTTTGGGGCCCATATAATTGGTAGTTTTATCTTTGGAGAATGCAGTTAGAACGTTCTGTTCTAATTTTGGGTAGAGGAAGGGGCTCACAAGTTTGTGCAGCTTCAGTTGCAGTTTTTGGTGGGAAGCTGGCAGTAAATTTATAATCAAATATATCTGCAATATCTTTAGGTCCAGAGTGGGTAATAACATTTATTACTGTGTTATTTCCTAATTATCTGATAAAGTTAATGAAGGATTTAGAATTATCCTTGGCTTCAGATGTTAATTTTAATTAATGTTCTTTTTGAGTTTAACAAAGATGATATTACTGTAGGAATGATTCAGGTAGGTGTGGAAGAGAGTTAGCTTTTGTTAACTATTTATACAAGGGAGTTATCATTTATTAAGTATTTGTATAAAGGCATTAGAATTTGTTAACCATTTGTACAAGGGAGTTAGCATTAAGTCTATAAATTTTTAGGTGTATCCAACCTTTGCAGTATAGGCACTCTAATCAATGGATGCATACTTAAAATTTTTGATCAAAATTATATTTTCACTTATGAGTAGTTCTGTAAGCAAATTTTTAAATCTTCCATGGTTTTCTGCGGACATGGAAGATGACCTATAGCAGGCTATGAACTGATAATTTGTCTTGTTTAGGGTAATATAAAGTTTATTAAGTTCTTCCAGTGGGTCTTGGGAAATATGACTAGAGATGTCTAGGTCTTTGATAAATGCTGATAACTCCCTGTCAGCTTCCAGGAGCTACAAATGCATGATAAGCACTGAAACCTGGTAAAGAAGAAGCAATGTCTTTAGACTAAAATCAAATCTCTATTAGAAGGTGAACTTTACCTAAAAAGGCACAATCAGGACCACAAGTGCTTTGGCCGGTATGTAGAATCAGTGGAATGAAAGGTGCAGGCAAATACTGCTGAAGCAAGTTGGCCTGTCAATCATCTCAACCCAAAATGACACATATTGGATACCCTCAGTATGACACCAGCTATGTAGCAAATTATTAAAGCCAGCTATCTTCTCTTAATATCTTGGTATAATTCTAGGTGAGGTTAGGATTGCACTCAGGGCCAGAGTCATATGTGCACTTGACACATCCATTATGAAGTTCAGCAGGTTTCTTTGCACGTCCTTCTGGGTGGATCACCTCAGGTCATTCACATGTATGCAAGTTGCCACTAGTTTGTAGTCATATTTGTCTTGTCTCTAGAGCTTTCCTGATGTCATGCATCCTGACTCCAGAAGGATAGCTGACAGACACCCTGTCTTTGTCTAGCTTAGTGAGCGTAAAGACAGGGTACCTGATGATAGAGTTATCAACTACTGCAACACTTCTACTTGGATACATAGATTTAATGGCAAAAGATTTGCAGGCTTCAGCCTGGTGACTCACTGACTTGTGTGACTTTTGTGAAGCTGTGTTAGTGAACTCTGCCGAGGTTCTTTAGTCCTCATTGTTGAAGAAATGTATTTTTTTATTACAACCTCAGCATATGTTGATTTGTGTGACTTTGTGGATGTATAGGAAAGTTTATGTATTGCTTATTGGGCACTTTTGTGGGTGAGACTTTGGCCTCCAGGTTATATAGATAATTCTGATTCTCACAAATCATGTCATGTGGGTCCTGCAGTAGTAGCTGGCTGTTGGTGACCATCAGGCATTTCCTACACTATCTGAGAATACGAAGTGCAGTGAGGCTGGCAGCAGAATGAATAAAGGTAGACTAAATTTTCATGCTTGTCAGGTGATTCGAATTTCTACAAACAGGAATTACATATTGAAGCAAATTAAGCAGTAGTAAGCAAATAAAATAAATTATGTAGAAAAAACATGCTGTCTAGGTGATATACAAGATGAGGCAAAGAAGTATAACAATCACTTGAAAATGCAGAGATGAAATTATGTAATGCAGTCTAATTCTAGAGCAGTACACAGCAATGGTTGGTTACAGCATTCAGTTATAGTACTTAGAAGGCAGTACACACAATCGCTATAATAACAATGGTACTAGGGCTGACAAAGTAGTAGAAATTAAACTCATGTATAACATCTGATAGTACTGCACAACTATAGTTTTGTACAGTGCTTAAATACAACTCTAAGAGAAAAATACACAGACTGAGTACTGTAACAACTGTATGATTGTTGAACAGGCAATACATGTAATATTCTAGGATAGGTGGCTCAAGTGTCACCAGCAGTATAATAGAGGTTGGATCTAATGCTGCACATGCATCAAGTCTCGATTTTCTCCAGCAGAATGAAAAGAGAGACAGTGGCAAGGATGCCATAAAACATACAATTTAAAGAATCAGTAGTCTCAGGTGACATACAGTTGCTTCTAGGATTTATCTGACTCGGTTGCTAGACAGTTGAATGCAGCGCATTGTAGTTTCTGTCAATAAACAGCTTAAGTACAAAGGGAAACTTAGATATCAGAAACTTCTGATCATGGCTATGAACTGGTCTGGGAACAACAAGGAACTATTGTAAAAACAATAGTTTGAACAACTGACCTGTAAACAGCAAAGATATTATAAACAAACAACAGCAGCAGCAGTGTGCAAGAGAGTGCAGCTGAGTTGGGAGCAACAGGCCCCAGGATTCATTAAAGCTTACACGGAGCAATTCTCCATGTCTGAATAGTGTAGCAGCTCTAGTATGGAATATGGCTGCTGAGCGAGCCAGTAAACAAGGCTGGGGGCGTGCATGAGCCTCCCAGCACTATTCTAACATGGACACCACTGAATAATGTTAATCATCTCATTTGCTGGTGAAAACCATGCAAATGAGTTGAATTAGTGATTCAGCAAGCAGAAAGGCATCCGTGTTAGAGCCACGTTCACTGCAGAAACATATTTGGTTACTAACCATGTACATTTCTGCAAAAATCAAAACAGGCATGACAACTCAAAGTAAAGCATATATTATGAGTATTAGGCATGCCAATGGCCAAAGATATAGCCACTGGCATGCAAAACTGTTTCAAAATTATAAAAATCCAAGTTTATTTTTTTGACTGATTTCGGCCATTTAAACGTAGCACAGTGGTGTGCAAACAAGAGTGTGCAGAAAATAAAAAAAAATGTGAAAAGACTATTTTACGTGAAAGATGAATTTTGCCATTATAGTGGGTAGCATGCAAAACCAAAACAATAACAGGTAACAAGGGACTAAGCCAGTGGGATATACAAATTAGCTAAATTTATTGAATATGAAAACAGGAAACCATGTCCATGTGTACCTAACTATGTAGGGACTATAATGCGATGGTGTAAGCAGGAGAAGCAGCTGACATGAAAATGAGGTGTGTCATGCTTGGTGCAAGCACATTGGAGCTCTGTGGCTTCTATTTGTGCACAGCTAAGCACAGCTAAGCAAGGGGTGTGTCTGAGGCTGCTTATCTGTGCTTAGCTAGTTCAAGAAATGCTGAGAGTATTCACATCCAGGGGAGGGCCCTTTCTGCCCAATACTGTTTACTTTAGCTACACGAGTTTGCTCAGTGCGCTGCAGGGCTTAGAAGGGGCAAAAATGGGAAATAGCAGAATAAAGGTAAGCAAGTACAAATAATATAGCTGGCAGATGGAATGTATCATAGTTAGCCAATCACATAGGCAGCATCTGCAGCACACCAGTATAAACTATGCAAACACCTTTCACTCTGGTTTTTCCCACAAACCCTGCACCATTGGTGTACACAGCTGGAAATTTTAATTGACAAGATGTTAGGGGCTGCTGTCACTTTGATACATCAGTATGTGCTAGAGGCTGAGGGCATTGAGGAGGATAATGCTGACAACCACCCCAGACTGAGGAGGAGAAGAAGAGTGTTCAGACCCAGGGTAACCTACCAGGGGCTACATGATCTGGAAATAGAGCATTACAGGGTGGACAGGGACATACTTCAGCAACTCATCAAGCTGTGCTGGCCTCACCTCTGACCCAGAGCCAATACAGGAGAACCCATCCCAGTGGAAACCAAGGTATGTGTAGCCTTAAGAATACTAGCTACTGGTACTTCCCAAAGACCTACTGGAGACATCATGGTGGTCTCACAGGCATCTGTATCCAGGATTCTCCGCCAGTTCTTGGATGCCATGCTACCACATGCCAGTGAGCACATTTATTTCCCCAGAACCACTGAGGAGAGGACCAGCAATATGCACTTCTTCTACCATGTAGCAGACTACCCAGAGGTACTGAGTGCCATAGATTGCACGCACATCCACATCAAAGCACCACCTGGTGAACAGAGTAGAATCTATGTAAACCGCTGGGGCTATCACTTCATTAACTGCCAGGTTGTGTTCAATGCCCAGGGCATTATCATGAATGTGCATGCTGCCTGCCCTGGTAGTTATCACGACTCCCACATCAGGCATGCCTCACAGCTGTACCTGGCATTTGCCAGGGGGGAACCTCCCTTATGGCCATCTGGTGGGGGATGCTGGCTATGCATTGGAGCCATAGATGATGACACCCATCAGAAATGCACACACACACACACACACACACACACACACACACACACACACACACACACACACACACACACACACACATACACACACACACACACACACGCACACACACTGAAGAACAGTATAATGAGGCAAACGCAAAAAACAGGATCATTATAGAGCATGTGTTTGTGATATTCAAGCCACGGTTCCGCTGCCTTGACATATCTGGTGGAGTTCTGAAGTACTCTCCAGCCACATGTGCATACATGTTCATAGTATGTGCCATGCTACACAATATGATCCTGTAGAAGCAGCTGCAGCAGGAACAGCACAGGGAAGGGCCACACAGCCCCCCATCATTGTCAAGGTCCCACAGGCAAAGAGGGACTTGGAGGAGGAACCCCCTGAGTCTGCTCCTGTAGGCAGATGGAGGCATGCAGAGTATGCCCAGGCCTTGACAAAGAGGCAATGCATAGCACACATACTGACACTGGGACCCAGGGACTGACACTTCTGTCCAATTTGCAAACACAGCAAAATGGGTGCCACATACATCACACTACTTGTACCTTGCCATGTATAGGCTGTGTAATCCATGTATCTGACATAGGCAGTTCTCAAGCACCATCCTCACAACTGCCGCAGGCACAAGGTAAGTCAGTCTTCTTAACAATAAATGAATGGAGTAGTATGTTCTGGTAGCATATCTATGTTACTGTTGCATGCATGGAAGCGAATGCGGTGGCCTGCTGGGATAGCAGCAGACAACCAACAGCTATGTGGGACACCAGGAAATGTTTGCCCAATACTAGCTTCCCCACACTATGCAGTAGTCCCCAAGATGACAAAGCCCACTGCAATATATGTGGGGGGCTAACTAACTGGCGGGGGTTACAGGTCACATGCATGGATGTCAATGTGGGGGGGGGGTCCCATACTCACCCCTCAGCCTCACCCAGCAAGTCAGCCATAGAAAACCATAAAGAAATGCCTGGCAAAGGCCCACAGCAGGTCTTGCAATTGCATTAAGGCTCAGAAGGGCAAGAAGTTTGAAACCCAAATGTATGCCATTACAATCTAACCTGTAGTCTTTAGTGATATGTCTCTCTTCTCCAAGACAGGGCAAAATACTATGCTAAATGGAATGAAAATGTAAAGCCAATATCAGCACAGTTTGTGCAAATGTGTACAGTTGACAGGTGTGCCTCCCCGACACACCTATGTTCCCATAGAAATGCAGTAACATGTATGTTTGTAGGATAATAGCAGCAGAGCACACATTCCCAGGGCTGTCCCAATCAACATGATAACTTGTTGCATGTCCACAATATGCAGGGGTCAATGAGCTATGTATATGTGTGGTTAATACTGTCAGGATGTGGCCAGCACTAACTCCTGGCTGTTGTGTCTTAGTGGCCTAGGTACAGTACTGTGGATGACAGGGTCATGTTCCAAGAACTGCAGTGCCAACTATTTTGCATGTCAGCTACACCTACGGTAGGAGTTGTACACACTGTCTAGACATCAATATCTGTTACTGCAGGAAAGCTGGACAGGTCATGGACAGGGGGCCACACATATGGATGATACACAGCTCAGAGTAACCTACACAGTGCCTACCATACCTCTCAACTGTACAGACTTTTTGCAGAATGTCCAGAGGTTTGCATTATATTTGTGGTCTGTTTATCATGAAATAATGGTTTTCTGGCACATCACTGGCAAATCACAAAATACTAAAGTCAGAAAATAATGACAGATTGAAGTGTCAGACTTCATACCCTATAGAAAAATGCATGCTAATGCAAAACCTGTTATTGTATCACCTTTTTAGGTTTGTAAGGCCAATCGTTAATAACGGTCCCTATATTTAGGCCTTTGTCCCCCAATTACTTATGGCTTTGTCCAGATGTCTGGCTATCAGAAGATGAGAGGTATGGTGCCTAGTAGGACAGCAGGTACCTGAAGGTCAGTGTACTGCCAGGTTATAAAAGGCTGCCACCATTCTGTGTCAGCACTGACAACATGTCACTGGCCAACAGCCATACCACTAGAATGACAGGTTGCCACAGAAGGAGCACAAGTATGCCTTGTATATCTGTTCTGCTTCTCCTAACATCGCATTCACCTGCCAACTATTTGCAAAACAAGAAAAGGTCATGTCAAAACATCAATTACAGACAGTGGAGAAGCAGATGTCATACTGACAACAGAAATCAAACAAATACCAAACTGGTCTCCCAAATGTGTATGTTTGGCAGAACAGTATTAACACCCTGTCCCCATGTGTAGGCCTTTGTCTGGCTGTCATATATGGGCCTGTTCAGATGTCAGTCTGTGATGGTTTGACAGCTAGGCCAACATGTAGCCCCATAATAACATATCAACACAAACTGTCTGAGGACCACAGCAAATGTAGCGGTGCAATGATGGACAACCTGCTAAATAGGTACACTCAGAGGTGTGAAGTCCACAAAGTTGTGTGTGATGTTATTGTGTTTACGATGCTCACATCAGAATTATGAATACATAACAGCAGCCACTGTGGGCAGGGCCTGTGACTGGACTACAGAAGGACAAAGAGACACATATAAGGGGAAGGGGAATCACTGGCCAGACAAATGGAGAATGTGCACACCAGAACACATTGTGCAGTAACATAGGTGCTCTGCAATGTATGGAGTCAGTAAACATCACCTGCAAATACACAACATGCACCCACATAAGTGGAGGTCTGCAACAAACCAAAACCCCAAACAGAGGACACCTCAGAGGCAAAAACACATGAGAACTCCACAAACCTACACACCACAGACCATGCATACTTCACACATCAGGTTCTTGCAAACACTAAGGCCTTGCCATACACCCAACACATTACTCATAGAAGACTCTACTGTGAGACACACAGATATGACACTTACCAGGTAGGATAAGGAGAAAGTCACAGTTACTTGTTTGTCAGGTGTCATAATCTGCCATATCACACATGCACTCAAGTCACCCCACAAGAGGTACCGGTATCACTCCAGCCTGTTCCATGGCAGTGTGAATGATGTCAGATGTACCATCCTGGAGTATAGGAAGACAGACATGATTCAGGTTGCTAAATATGTGTCCCATGCAGGTATGTCCCTAGCCTTAGGCAGCATTCTGCCATCACCCAGAGTGATGACTCAGTACAAACAGAAAGTGATTGTCAGTAACACTTGCCTCACTTACTGGTGTCATCCCAGGGGGATCCACTGCCTGGCAGCCTGGGAACACATGATTGACAGACCACGCTGTTTTGCTACAGATGGCCTGCATTTGTCTCACTTGGCCTACAGGCCTCTGGCAAAGGCCCTTGCCTCACCCACAGTGCCTTTGTAGGGAATGTCATGGGGTCCATACCACCAACATAAAACAGTCAACAAAATGGAAATCAAAGGCCATGCCGCTAAATGCTAGGAGCATACATCTCAACCTCTTAGAGCAAGAAATCTGGACAAAGCCATAAATAATGTGGGGATAAAGGCCCAAATATATGGACACTTTTTAAATATTGCTCTTATAATGTTAGAAAGTTGATAGAATAGCAGGTTTTGTATTAGCATGGATTTTCTGAAGGGTGTGAAGTCTGAAACTCAAATGTCTCTGTCATTATTTCCTGATTTCAGCCGAGTGATTTGCCAATAACTTGCTAGAAAACCACAATTTTATGAAAAATCAACCAGATATATGAGGCAAGAATCTGGACATTCTGCAAAAATCTGTACAGTTGAGATGTATGGCTAGGAGTCTAAATAGGGAAATGCACTTATTGCAAGCAGTCATAACCCTGGAAGATGGTAACATTTCTGCACTCACCAAAACCTGGCCCACATCCATGGAGAGAAACCCATCCTTACCTGATCACTCATCATATTACCCAGCCATACCCCAAAATGTGGGCAGCAAAGCCAACGGAGATGAAGTATAAATATATATTAGACAGACACACACCTCCATGCTGGTCAAACAGTCTGACACACACGACATGCTCCAAGTGCAGTTAACTTTTGATAAGACTCTTATGCAAATTATAGGTAGCTACAGGCCAACATAACTGACTCAGGACACTCACCCCACATATCTGGCCCTCTACAAATCTATCAAGATTCCACCCGTCACCCTGATCCTGGCTGACTTATATTACCCAGTCATGGATTGGAAATCTAACCATGCCAGAACAGAAATGCACAGAGATTCCCCTATTTTATCAATGCTACATCCTTAGGACAGCCACTTGATACCCTCACAAGATGTGATACCTATGTCGGACTTGGTAGTAACCAACATGATCAACCACTGCAGCACCCCTATGGTATCATCCTCCCTGGCAAGATTCGACAAAAAATTGGTCATGTGTCATATCACTATCTCTCTTGACCCCCCTCTAATGATGGTAAAAGGAAAATGTCCCACAAGCTGCTCAAAATCACCAGAGGGATGGCATAAACAGCTGAACAGCCCCCTACCCCACTAGAGGAACAGGCACCAACTTCCAAATGTACACAAAACTACTATGCCAGCATATATATAGAGATGCACAAGATCAGGAATACCTGACAGGACAACATCACCATCTGCAAGGGATAGTAAACCTGTCCACAAACATCTGCAATAAAGGAACTATATAACACAAGGATAACATTAATGTCTAGTAGCAGGTGCACAATTAGAAGTTATCACCCCTTAGCCTGAACAAACAAATAAGAATACCAGTGAAATTCATCATAAGGCATTCCTCACATATGTCTGCATTCCCAAAGGAAGCTCCCAGATCTGTGTAGAACTGGTGGTCAAGGACACCACATACACAAATACTGTAGATATAGCCAATCCACTGGCTGACAGATTCAGTGGAAATGTCTCACCTGTGCCCCCTATCAGGGAAGCAGGACATCCTCAGTACCGGAACACCCAACCCTTATCACTAGGGAACAGGGCATCACTGCCCACTCAAAGTCAAGAAGACAGTCTCCATTGGACCTGAATACATCCCAGGCTGTAACCTACATGAACCCAGGCATGAACTGGCAGCATCATTATGCACCTTACACACCCAAATCCTGAGTACTGTCTTTGTCACAGCTGAGTGGCGGACAGCTACTGTCATCCCTTTACACCAAGGTGCAGTGCTCACCAATCCAGGAAATGAAAGACCCTTCAGCCTAACTAGCCTGATCCACAAGGCCATACAATGGATTATCATGGATCTCACTAACAGAGATAATGGCAAAATCCAAATACATTAGCCTATACAATCTGCCATTCTCAGGGAGGGTATGTCAGTGAATTCTGGATGACTTCTCTGAGGCAGCCAACAAAGGCATGGATGAGGGAAAGATGGTGCACTCCGGCCACCTTGACCTGCCCAAAGCCTTACACACTATTCCCCACTTGGCCATACTACATGAATTCTGTCAACTAGGCAGCAATCCATATGTTACCACATGGGTAGCAAACTGGTTCATTGATAGAACCCACATAATCATAATAGGGGTAGCCAACTGAAACAGTGCACCCGTACTGAGTGGCATACCCCAGGTATCAGTCTGGGGGCCTCTGGTAAATGGGATATACTTTCCTGAGGTGCAGGCAAAAAACACTGGCCTATGGCTGACAAAGTAGGCAGATGACTGCAATCTGGGAACAGTCATCAATACCCAAAGTGATGTGGATGTCCTACAACAGGGTTTCACCAAAATAAAAGACTGATAGCAGAAACATCGCCTCAAGCTGAATGCCTGCAGATGCATCAGCATTCCCTTCGGTAAGACTGATGGCCCCACACAGTATCACATTAACTATAATGTCCTACATACACAATCAGTAGTGAGGCATTTGGCCACCCAGGTTGATAGTAACCTGAAGTCTGAGCAACATGTTGCTTCCATTGTACAGAAAGCTTCATATATGGGACAACTCAAGCATAAGGGTTTCCCATCCAGGAACAAAGAGGTAATAAGATCCATGTATACTAACCTTATAAGGCCAATTATTTTGTTCAATTCCCCCTTTGATATGTACCTCACAAAGCACATGCAGCAGCTGGAGAGACCACAGTGGTCCCTCACCGGGAGAATGCAGGACCACAAACACCTACTCTACACAGATAGGCTAAGAGCACTGTCCCTCTACTCAGTTCCATACAGACTCTGCAGAGGTGACCCCTGTCTGGCATACAAAGCAATCCAGACCCTGCCTTGATGGGACTCTTGCATATCTGGAAGTCAAGGCCCACTCGATCAACCTGCAGGCGCAGCATCAACCTGGTCTGTGATATCAATAGGGCTTGTTGGTGTGACAGATAAGTGTCCCACACACTCCCCCATCTGTGGAATACACTCCCTGTCCACACCACGCCAAGTGTCTTAATACTCCTAGTGAAGTGCTCCCTGTATAAGTCCATAGGAAACAGAACATACAGTTCTGTGATTCCACCTGTGTCCCTGCTGGACAGGGGCTCTGGGTGCTGACATGTCTTAACATGGGCCACACTCTTGTCTGTGAGGGTTATAAGGGCTTCAGGG